>NC_086446.1:249004754-249304754 GCF_028390025.1 Pseudophryne corroboree
CAGGCACCCGGGGAGACACCTGTTGTCCGTGGGAGGAATATGGCCGTTGACATGCCAGGTGAAAATACCAAAAAAATCAGCTCTTCGGTGTGGAGGTATTTCACCAGAAATGCGGACAACAGGTGTCAAGCCGTGTGTTCCCTTTGTCAAGCTGTAATAAGTTGGGGTAAGGACGTTAACCACCTCGGAACATCCTCCCTTATACGTCACCTGCAGCGCATTCATAATAAGTCAGTGACAAGTTCAAAAACTTTGGGTGACAGCGGAAGCAGTCCACTGACCAGTAAATCCCTTCCTCTTGTAACCAAGCTCACGCAAACCACCCCACCAACTCTCTCAGTGTCAATTTCCTCCTTCCCCAGGAATGCCAATAGTCCTGCAGGCCATGTCACTGGCAATTCTGACGAGTCCTCTCCTGCCTGGGATTCCTCCGATGCATCCTTGCGTGTAACGCCTACTGCTGCTGGCGCTGCTGTTGTTGCCGCTGGGAGTCGATGGTCATCCCAGAGGGGAAGTCGTAAGCCCACTTGTACTACTTCCAGTAAGCAATTGACTGTTCAACAGTCCTTTGCGAGGAAGATGAAATATCACAGCAGTCATCCTACTGCAAAGCGGATAACTGAGGCCTTGACAACTATGTTGGTGTTAGACGTGCGTCCGGTATCCGCCGTTAGTTCACAGGGAACTAGACAATTTATTGAGGCAGTGTGCCCCCGTTACCAAATACCATCTAGGTTCCACTTCTCTAGGCAGGCGATACCGAGAATGTACACGGACGTCAGAAAAAGACTCACCAGTGTCCTAAAAAATGCAGTTGTACCCAATGTCCACTTAACCACGGACATGTGGACAAGTGGAGCAGGGCAGGGTCAGGACTATATGACTGTGACAGCCCACTGGGTAGATGTATGGACTCCCGCCGCAAGAACAGCAGCGGCGGCACCAGTAGCAGCATCTTGCAAACGCCAACTCTTTCCTAGGCAGGCTACGCTTTGTATCACCGGTTTCCAGAATACGCACACAGCTGAAAACCTCTTACGGCAACTGAGGAAGATCATCGCGGAATGGCTTACCCCAATTGGACTCTCCTGTGGATTTGTGGCATCGGACAACGCCAGCAATATTGTGTGTGCATTAAATATGGGCAAATTCCAGCACGTCCCATGTTTTGCACATACCTTGAATTTGGTGGTGCAGAATTTTTTAAAAAACGACAGGGGCGTGCAAGAGATGCTGTCGGTGGCCAGAAGAATTGCGGGACACTTTCGGCGTACAGGCACCACGTACAGAAGACTGGAGCACCACCAAAAACTACTGAACCTGCCCTGCCATCATCTGAAGCAAGAAGTGGTAACGAGGTGGAATTCAACCCTCTATATGCTTCAGAGGTTGGAGGAGCAGCAAAAGGCCATTCAAGCCTATACAATTGAGCACGATATAGTATGTGGAATGCACCTGTCTCAAGCGCAGTGGAGAATGATTTCAACGTTGTGCAAGGTTCTGATGCCCTTTGAACTTGCCACACGTGAAGTCAGTTCAGACACTGCCAGCCTGAGTCAGGTCATTCCCCTCATCAGGCTTTTGCAGAAGAAGCTGGAGACATTGAAGGAGGAGCTAACACGGAGCGATTCCGCTAGGCATGTGGGACTTGTGGATGGAGCCCTTAATTCGCTTAACAAGGATTCACGGGTGGTCAATCTGTTGAAATCAGAGCACTACATTTTGGCCACCGTGCTCGATCCTAGATTTAAAGCCTACCTTGGATCTCTCTTTCCGGCAGACACAAGTCTGCTGGGGTTGAAAGACCTGCTGGTGACAAAATTGTCAAGTCAAGCGGAACGCGACCTGTCAACATCTCCTCCTTCACATTCTCCCGCAACTGGGGGTGCGAGGAAAAGGCTCAGAATTCCGAGCCCACCCGCTGGCGGTGATGCAGGGCAGTCTGGAGCGACTGCTGATGCTGACATCTGGTCCGGACTGAAGGACCTGACAACGATTACGGACATGTCGTCTACTGTCACTGCATATGATTCTCTCAACATTGATAGAATGGTGGAGGATTATATGAGTGACCGCATCCAAGTAGGCACGTCACACAGTCCGTACTTATACTGGCAGGAAAAAGAGGCAATTTGGAGGCCCTTGCACAAACTGGCTTTATTCTACCTAAGTTGCCCTCCCACAAGTGTGTACTCCGAAAGAGTGTTTAGTGCCGCCGCTCACCTTGTCAGCAATCGGCGTACGAGGTTACATCCAGAAAATGTGGAGAAGATGATGTTCATTAAAATGAATTATAATCAATTCCTCCGCGGAGACATTGACCAGCAGCAATTGCCTCCACAAAGTACACAGGGAGCTGAGATGGTGGATTCCAGTGGGGACGAATTGATAATCTGTGAGGAGGGGGATGTACACGGTGATATATCGGAGGGTGATGATGAGGTGGACATCTTGCCTCTGTAGAGCCAGTTTGTGCAAGGAGAGATTAATTGCTTCTTTTTTGGGGGGGTCCAAACCAACCCGTCATATCAGTCACAGTCGTGTGGCAGACCCTGTCACTGAAATGATGGGTTGGTTAAAGTGTGCATGTCCTGTTTTGTTTATACAACATAAGGGTGGGTGGGAGGGCCCAAGGACAATTCCATCTTGCACCTCTTTTTTCTTTTCTTTTTCTTTGCATCATGTGCTGATTGGGGAGGGTTTTTTGGAAGGGACATCCTGCGTGACACTGCAGTGCCACTCCTAAATGGGCCCGGTGTTTGTGTCGGCCACTAGGGTCGCTAATCTTACTCACACAGTCAGCTACCTCATTGCGCCTCTTTTTTTCTTTGCGTCATGTGCTGTTTGGGGAGGGTTTTTTGGAAGGGACATCCTGCGTGACACTGCAGTGCCACTCCTAGATGGGCCCGGTGTTTGTGTCGGCCACTAGGGTCGCTAATCTTACTCACACAGCTACCTCATTGCGCCTCTTTTTTTCTTTGCGTCATGTGCTGTTTGGGGAGGGTTTTTTGGAAGGGACATCCTGCGTGACACTGCAGTGCCACTCCTAGATGGGCCCGGTGTTTGTGTCGGCCACTAGGGTCGCTAATCTTACTCACACAGCTACCTCATTGCGCCTCTTTTTTTCTTTGCGTCATGTGCTGTTTGGGGAGGGTTTTTTGGAATGGCCATCCTGCGTGACACTGCAGTGCCAATCCTAGATGGGCCCGGTGTTTGTGTCGGCCACTAGGGTCGCTAATCTTACTCACACAGCTACCTCATTGCGCCTCTTTTTTTCTTTGCGTCATGTGCTGTTTGGGGAGGGTTTTTTGGAAGGGACATCCTGCGTGACACTGCAGTGCCACTCCTAGATGGGCCCGGTGTTTGTGTCGGCCACTAGGGTCGCTTATCTTACTCACACAGCGACCTCGGTGCAAATTTTAGGACTAAAAATAATATTGTGAGGTATTCAGAATAGACTGAAAATGAGTGTAAATTATGGTTTTTGAGGTTAATAATACTTTGGGATCAAAATGACCCCCAAATTCTATGATTTAAGCTGTTTTTTAGTGTTTTTTGAAAAAAACACCCTAATCCAAAACACACCCGAATCCGACAAAAAAAAATTCGGTGAGGTTTTGCCAAAACGCGTTCGAACCCAAAACACGGCCGCGGAACCGAACCCAAAACCAAAACACAAAACCCGAAAAATTTCAGGCGCTCATCTCTAGTATATACGGTATATATATGTGTATATATGTATATATGTACACACACACACACACACACACACACACACACTAGTTTTATGGACCCAGCATATACTGGGTCACCCAGATTCAGTGCATAGAGTTCTGGCCCGGCACTAGACACTGAAGGCCCCACTCCCTCTGATTGTATGCAAACCCAATGGTTTGTTTACAAATATGATGTTTGTGGGTCTGCGCAGAGGTGCAAGACCCATTCTGCGCATGTGTAGAACGATTCTTGCGATGTCGCTCACAACCATCTGTCAGATGCAGCATGATTGACATGCTGCAGCGTTTATGGGGTGTCACCCAGTACATCACACTCATTTAGAAGGTGTGACAGGTCCAGGGTCTGTGTCGTTGGACGCAGACTTCCTGGACCCCAGTGTCTGTATCCCAGGCCAGCTTTAGTAAGGCTGACCAGTGTCTGTAACCATAGCAAATTGCGATAGTGATCCGAAGCTGCATCCTCAGACGCAGCACTAAGGTCCTCGCTAATGCATACAGGAAGCGTCTAACTCCTACAGATGTCTCCTGGCGCATTAGAATTTTCATTAGACGGAATTGTACAGCCGCTTCATCGTGGTTATGCAATTCCATATAAATATGAATCAGCCCCTGTGTTCTCTCATGCTGTGACCAAACGTGTTCTTATTAATTTTACATTCATTCTCAGTACTTTCTAAATACAATGCTCATAGGCCAATGGTTCCCAAACTTTTTTGAATCACGGTGCCCAAGAGTATAAAAAAAAAAATCCACGGCACCCCTAGGCCAAAAGCTTCTTATTTAGAAAGAAATATTAAATTAAGTAAATTGTGTGTACAGTATATGTCATCCTTAGGTTCAATTATGTGGTGAGGGACAGGATTTGCTTCTGTTTGTCCACATATTTTATGAGTGACAGCCACCAGCACTGGTTTTGTCTATTACATTGATCAGAAATAATTTGTATTGGTCCTGGACCCCCAACCAAGGGCACCCCTAAAACTGTCCTGAGGCACCCCAGGTACCTATGCACACAGTTTGAGAACCACTGTCATAGGCATTTCAAAATTTTGAAAGAAAATGTGTAAAGAGAGGCATTTTCTGGGCATTTGTAAAGCTTCAAGTATGCTCTGAAATATCCCTTGCCACATTGCAGTTAATCTATTGACTGGTGAGTGGAAATTGGCACAAACGTCACGTCTTGCTTGACCTGTTTTTAATATGTTAAAAAAAAAAAAAAAACACGACAATTGCCTACCACGATGTCACGCTTGTGTGCATGTTAGCTCCCAAAGAAGCAGGAACACCCTCATTTTAAATAGGAGCTGACCATCTGTCAGAGTACCCCCTTTAATTTCTTGGGGTGGCTCTTTTAGAAGCAAATTTTCACAACCAACAGATCTCCCAGCACTTGTTCTGACGTTGCAGCGCCTATAATATACACTAAGAAAATAAGCCGAATAAAATCACATCTTGCAAACAATAACATAAATTCCCTATTGCTTTGACAAGTGCGTAATTTTGTGCAGTGATGCTCTTCACGTTTGGAGAGTTATGAGGCAATTTCATTCCCATCTGACAAATTTACAAAGAAACATTAGAAGGCAGGGATTAGCAAAGCGAGAAAATCTTTATAGACCTTTTCCTCAGGCTTTATTTCCTTTCCTTTGGGGTTTTTTCCAGTCTCTTCCTTGAGGAATTTGTATAAATGACTCATAATGTGAAAAAAACCTCTCACAATATAGAGGTGATCTCAGTTGCTCCTTAAATTAACTAGATCTATTGTTAGCATCTCATATACTATTATACTCTCACTGGTATATGCTCTGCACTCACTCTTATGGGAGATCTCTAGTCATTTTGCTAGTACCCCTGGAATTCTCACCTCACTGCAGGACCTGCGATCACCCCGGTCCCCGGAATATAGGACACACATTTTACATCAACATGCATGAGTATAGGGGGTGATTCCGAGTTGTTCGCTCGCTAGCTGCTTTTAGCAGCATTGCACACGCTAGGCCGCCGCCCTCTGGGAGTGTATCTTAGCTTAGCAGAAGTGTGAACGAAAGATTAGCAGAATTGCGAATAGAAATTTCTTAGCAGTTTCTGAGTAGCTTCAGACTTACTCAGCCATTGCGACCAGCTCAGTCCTTTTTGTTCCTGGTTTGACGTCACAAACACACCCAGCGTTTGCCCAACCACTCCCCCGTTTCTCCAGCCACTCCTGCGTTTTGCAACTCGAACGCCTGCGTTTTTCCGCACACTCCCATAAAACGCCCATTTTCCGCCCAGAAACACCCACTTCCTGTCAATCGCACAGCGATGAAAAAGCTTCGTTATGCCGTGAGTAAAATACCTAACTTTTGTGTAAAATAACTAAGCGCATGCGCTCTGCGAACCGTGCGCATGCGCAGTAAGCGACTAATCGCAGTATAGCGAAAATCGGCAACGAGCGAACAACTCGGAATGACCCCCATAGTCAGGGCTGCTAAGAGGAAGTTCAGGCCACAAAGCATCTTAAAGATAAGCCAATCATCGGATTTTACAGACGTGCGCTTAGAAATATTAGGTTAATTATATGGACCTAGTGGGCGTGGCCAATTTATCATTACAGCCCTAATCAACAAGGCTTCAATAGTTATCACCTCAAAAAATATCATGGTACTCTGCTAATCCTACAATTCTTTCCAGAGCTGTAATGGTTAACTTGCTACTTCGCCAAGTCAGTCTATGCAGAAGTGTGCATACAGTACATAAGGCTGCTCACCAGCTCATGCAAGTGTTGCCACTGGCGTTAACTGTTTCATACATATTGGGGTCTATATATATACCAAGCCTTGGATGGAGATAAAGTGGACAGAGACAAAGTACCAACCAGTGAGCTCCTAACTGTCATTTTTCAAACACAGCTTGTAACATGACAGTTAGGAGCTGGTTGGCTGGTACTTTATTTCCATCCACTTTATCTCTCTCCAAAGCTTAGTAAATAGGGGGTAATTCCAAGTTAATCGTAGCTGTGCTAAATTTAGCACAGCTACGATCATTCACACTGACATGCGGGGGGGGGGGGGGGGGACACTGCACAGGGCTAGTCCCCCCCATAGAAGTGCAAAGGCATCGCACAGCGACGATGCCTTTGCACTTCAAGAGTAGCTCCTGGCCAGCGCAGCTTTAGCGTGCTGGCCGGGAGCTACTCGTCGCTCCCCGGCCCGCAGCGGCTGCGTGTGACATCACGCAGCCGCCGCGGACCGCCCCCCCCCCCCAACGGTCCGGCCACGCCTGCGTTGGCTGGACCGCACCTCCTAAATGGTAGCTTAACGCCACTGTCCAGCCCCCCCCCCCGCCCAGCGACCGCCTCTGTCTCAGAGGCGATCGCTAGGCAACGATGGCTGCCATGCGCCGGCGCACTGTGGCGCCAGCGCAGTTCCGACCCGATTGCTGCGCTACGAGAAACTGCAGCGAGCGATCGGGTCGGAATGACCCCCCTTGACCCCCAACTCTCGCAGAGCATGCTCACATCTCAGCCAAGATATTTAGTAACCTGTCCAACCAACCTTAGTGACAGTTTTTCATATAGTTCAAAATCCTGCCATACTCCTCCCCAGTGCTTAAAGTGGTCCTAGAGAGGTGGTGGAACTCCCCACCCCCCATCCCCCGGCACCCATGCAATAAAAGAATGGCAGGGGGCGTGGTCTCAAAAAGAAAGGGTTGTGGTCACACAATAGTAATAATGCCCACAGTAGTAGCACCCCTAATACACGTAATGCCCACAGTAGTAGCACCCCGTAATACACAATGCCCACAGCAGTAGCGCCCCTTTTACAATGACCACAGTAGTAGTGCTTCTTATGCAATGTCCACTGTATTGGTAGTGCCCACAGTGGTAGTGCCCCTTATATAGAGCCTATAGTAGTGGTGTCCCTTATGCAATGCCCCCAGTAGTAGTGCCTCTTATGTCCCCAAGAGTGGTGCCCCTTTTGAAGTGCCCCCTTTACAATGCCCTCATTAGTAGTGCCCCCATTAGTAATGCCCTTAATGGTAATGCCCCTGTGTAGTATTGCCCACAGTAGTAATTTCGCCTGTAGTAATGCCCCCAGTCATTTAGCCCCCTGTAGTTTAGCCCCAGTAGTTATGCCCCCAGTAGTTTAGCCCCCAGTAGTAATGTCCCTGCTGTTATGACCCCAGTAGTTTACCTCCACTTTAGTTTAGCCTCCCAGTGGTAATGCCTCCAGTAGTTTAGTCCTGTAGTTTAGTCCTCATGTAGTTTGCCCCATGTAGTTTAGCCCCCAGTGGTAATGCCCCCTGTAGTTTAGCCTCTGCAGCTAAGCTCCCAGTAGTTTAGCCCCCAGTAGTTTAGCCCCATGTAGTTTGCCCCGAGTAGTAATGCCCCCAGTAGCTTAGCCCCTGTAGTTATACCCCCCTGTAGTTTAGCCCTCCTGTAGTAATGCCACTGTAGTTATGCCCCCAGTAGTAATGCCCCTGTAGTTATGCCCCTAGTAGTAATGTGCCCCTGTAGTTATGCCCCCCTGTAGTTTAGCCCTCCTGTATTAATGCCACTGTAGTTATGCCCCCAGTAGTAATGCCCCTGTAGTTATGCCCCCAGTAGTAATGTGCCCCTGTAGTTATGCCCCCCTGTAGTTTAGCCCTCCTGTAGTAATGCCACTGTAGTTATGCCCCCAGTAGTAATGCCCCTGTAGTTATGCCCCCAGTAGTAATGTGCCCCTGTAGTTATGCCCCCAGTAGTAATGCGCCCCTATAGTTATGCCCCCAGTAGTAATGCGCCCCTGTAATTATGCCCCATGTAGCTTTACCCCCAGTAGTTTGCCCCAAGTACTAATGCGCCCAGTAGTTTAGCCCCCTTGTAGTTTGCCCCTTTGTAGTTTAGCCCCCGTGTAGTTTAGCCCCTCTGTAGTTTAGCCCCCTAATAGTAATGCCCCCAGTAGGTTATCCCCTGTAGATATGCCCCCAGTAGTTTGCCCCCAGTAGTAATGCACCCCTGTAGTTTGCCCCCCAGTAGTTTACCCCTTGTAGTTATGCCCCCAGTGGTTAGCCCCCTGTAGATGTGCTTTCAAAAAAAACACCATACTTTACCAAGCCGACCGCTGTGATCCTCCTGGCGTCCGGCTCCCCAGCACTGTGAGAGAGAAGTCATGACGTCTCTCCCATAGCGCGCATTGACAGGACCGGGAGCCGGAAGCCGGAGCTCAGTAGTGAGCTCCTGCCGCCGGCTTCCGCTGTGGAAAGAGAGCCGGGTAACACAATCTCAGCGGGTGCCCGGCATCTCCTTGCGGCGCCGGCACACATCGGGTTAGGTGAGCTGGAGGAGGCGAAACTGACGGAATGCAGTTCCGCCCAAATCCGGCACACTTTATCCCCTCTTCCACCCTCTGTTTATTCATTCTGTAAGCCCTTTGGGGACAGTAGCTTATTTTCTTGTGCCTCTGATCTTTTCACAATGTGATACTAATTGAAAGTGTCTGTTTACCACAGGACTTTGCATATTTGTAGTTGCAACTAAGAGCTAGCCCATCTGGGTGGAATTGGAAGTATCTCTAGAGAGGTATGGTCTTCTGAAAACAATAAACAACAGTGGCAAACGCAGAATTTCTAGAGGGGGATTTCCAAGTGCAGTCCACAATTTCCCACTCTGCGGAACATTGGAGCAAGTGCAGGAGACTTCTATAGCGATAGAAAATTAAGTAACGAACCTTCACTTTAAGGTAAACATTGTCTTTTTATACACTGGATACTGTATGGAATACAGTATTAATGTTTAACACTATGGATGGTCTATATGGTCTATAGTGTAGCCTGTATCAAACATTGAAATAATATAAGTAAGTGGTCAGGAAAAGGTCAAACATACCATAATAACTAATTACACAAACATAATAGAACAAGTACTGCACTTTCTAAACATACATTCTCCCACCTCATGGTAAGGCTCCTGTCTCTTCTTCCTGGCAGCTACTCTCTGGTCCAGTGCACTGACAGAGGACTCAGATCCACACACACAGCAAACTTGGTAGAGGATGCTGCTTCCACTGGGCATGTCCAGTAGCTCTGCTCTATCCCTTTAACTACATGATGTGGCGGCAGCTCTAGTAATCCTGTTATATACCATTGCTAATGTTGTCATAATTTGAGCCACTTGCCAAGAGAAGGGGGCTTTCTGGGCAACCAGAAACCCCCCTGCATTTGCTTATGAACATTGCCACTCATTATAAATAAAGGAAAGGTGGAAAGGGAAGGGCAAATCCTCTCTAATTCACTAGATGAGAAAATTTCACTAGAAGCACAATTTAAAAAAAATGGTTCTGCAAAAATGTCACATCCCGACAGAGGACACCATAACTCCACACCTGTGAGATGGCCCAGTTTCCAGTTAAATTCCATTTGCATGGGATGTTACTGCAACTTCGCCTATTCACTATGTCAACAGCTAAGTGTTTTACAGACATGGGGCTGTGTTTGGACGCAGCTACTGTATGAAAATATGCAAAAGCAGCAGGAGGCGCCTTCATTAAACAGATGACTTCTGCCTGCTTGTGTGATCTGCTGCTGCGTCCGAGGATGCAGCATTGGATCATTTGAATGAACATTGACCGTCTGACTGAGTAAACCTCAGGTTACACATGATGGTCAGGCTGTTCATGCTACTGGGGTCATTTTGGGAATGCTGCCCAGCTCTGACAATCCCCACACCCCTAAATGCCCATAGCCTGTCAACTGGGCTACAGTTCGGGGGGCACTGCTTTTCACCACGCGGGACCCGTTCTGCACATGGAGAAAACAGTTTATCCTTGAATCAGGCCTATAGTCAATAAGTCAAATCATAAGTGACAGTTGCATGTTTATATGATTCCCTCCTGTTAATTCAAACAAAGACATTTTGGGCAAAGTTAAACTTCACTGATTGGGGTCTTTAGCCACATTTATACTAACCTTTATAATATGTTTGAAAGCATTTATAATTTTTAAAAGGTTATTACTAGAGATGAGCGCCTGAAATTTTTCGGGTTTTGTGTTTTGGTTTTGGGTTCGGTTCCGCGGCCGTGTTTTGGGTTCGACCGCGTTTTGGCAAAACCTCACCGAATTTTTTTTGTCGGATTCGGGTGTGTTTTGGATTCGGGTGTTTTTTTAAAAAAACACTAAAAAACAGCTTAAATCATAGAATTTGGGGGTCATTTTGATCCCATATTATTATTAACCTCAAAAACCATAATTTCCACTCATTTTCAGTCTATTCTGAATACCTCACACCTCACAATATTATTTTTAGTCCTAAAATTTGCACCAAGGTCGCTGGATGACTAAGCTAAGCGACACTAGTGGCCGACACAAACACCTGGCCCATCTAGGAGTGGCACTGCAGTGTCACGCAGGATGTCCCTTCCAAAAAACCCTCCCCAATCAGCACATGACGCAAAGAAAAAAAGAGGCGCAATGAGGTAGCTGACTGTGTGAGTAAGATAAGCGACCCTAGTGGCCGACACAAACACCGGGCCCATTTAGGAGTGGCACTGCAGTGTCACGCAGGATGTCCCTTCCAAAAAACCATCCCCAATCAGCACATGACGCAAAGAAAAAAAGAGGCGCAATGAGGTAGCTGACTGTGTGAGTAAGATTAGCGACCCAAGTGGCCGACACAAACACCGGGCCCATTTAGGAGTGGCACTGCAGTGTCACGCAGGATGTCCCTTCCAAAAAACCCTCCCCAATCAGCACATGACGCAAAGAAAAAAAGAGGCGCAATGAGGTAGCTGACTGTGTGAGTAAGATTAGCGACCCTAGTGGCCGACACAAACACCGGGCCCATTTAGGAGTGGCACTGCAGTGTCACGCAGGATGTCCCTTCCAAAAAACCCTCCCCAATCAGCACATGACGCAAAGAAAAAAAGAGGCGCAATGAGGTAGCTGACTGTGTGAGTAAGATTAGCGACCCTAGTGGCCGACACAAACACCGGGCCCATTTAGGAGTGGCACTGCAGTGTCACGCAGGATGTCCCTTCCAAAAAACCCTCCCCAAACAGCACATGACGCAAAGAAAAATAAAAGAAAAAAGAGGTGCAAGATGGAATTGTCCTTGGGCCCTCCCACCCACCCTTATGTTGTATAAACAAAACAGGACATGCACACTTTAACCAACCCATCATTTCAGTGACAGGGTCTGCCACACGACTGTGACTGATATGACAGGTTGGTTTGGACCCCCCCCCAAAAAAAAGCAATTAATCTCTCCTTGCACAAACTGGCTCTACAGAGGCAAGATGTCCACCTCATCATCACCCTCCGATATATCACCGTGTACATCCCCCTCCTCACAGATTATCAATTCGTCCCCACTGGAATCCACCATCTCAGCTCCCTGTGTACTTTGTGGAGGCAATTGCTGCTGGTCAATGTCTCCGCGGAGGAATTGATTATAATTCATTTTAATGAACATCATCTTCTCCACATTTTCTGGATGTTACCTCGTACGCCGATTGCTGACAAGGTGAGCGGCGGCACTAAACACTCTTTCGGAGTACACACTTGTGGGAGGGCAACTTAGGTAGAATAAAGCCAGTTTGTGCAATGGCCTCCAAATTGCCTCTTTTTCCTGCCAGTATAAGTATGGACTGTGTGACGTGCCTACTTGGATGTGGTCACTCATATAATCCTCCACCATTCTTTCAATGGTGAGAGAATCATATGCAGTGACAGTAGACGACATGTCCGTAATCGTTGTCAGGTCCTTCAGCCCGGACCAGATGTCAGCATCAGCAGTCGCTCCAGACTGCCCTGCATCACCGCCAGCGGGTGGGCTCGGAATTCTGAGCCTTTTCCTCGCACCCCCAGTTGCGGGAGAATGTGAAGGAGGAGATGTTGACAGGTCGCGTTCCGCTTGACTTGACAATTTTCTCTCCAGCAGGTCTTTCAACCCCAGCAGACTTGTGTCTGCCGGAAAGAGAGATCCAAGGTAGGCTTTAAATCTAGGATCGAGCACGGTGGCCAAAATGTAGTGCTCTGATTTCAACAGATTGACCACCCGTGAATCCTTGTTAAGCGAATTAAGGGCTCCATCCACAAGTCCCACATGCCTAGCGGAATCGCTCCATTTTAGCTCCTCCTTCAATGTCTCCAGCTTCTTCTGCAAAAGCCTGATGAGGGGAATGACCTGACTCAGGCTGGCAGTGTCTGAACTGACTTCACGTGTGGCAAGTTCAAAGGGCATCAGAACCTTGCACAACGTTGAAATCATTCTCCACTGCGCTTGAGACAGGTGCATTCCACCTCCTATATCGTGCTCAATTGTATAGGCTTGAATGGCCTTTTGCTGCTCCTCCAACCTCTGAAGCATATAGAGGGTTGAATTCCACCTCGTTACCACTTCTTGCTTCAGATGATGGCAGGGCAGGTTCAGTAGTTTTTGGTGGTGCTCCAGTCTTCTGTACGTGGTGCCTGTACGCCGAAAGTGTCCCGCAATTTTTCTGGCCACCGACAGCATCTCTTGCACGCCCCTGTCGTTTTTTAAATAATTCTGCACCACCAAATTCAAGGTATGTGCAAAACATGGGACGTGCTGGAATTTGCCCATATTTAATGCACACACAATATTGCTGGCGTTGTCCGATGCCACAAATCAACAGGAGAGTCCAATTGGGGTAAGCCATTCCGCGATGATCTTCCTCAGTTGCCGTAAGAGGTTTTCAGCTGTGTGCGTATTCTGGAAACCGGTGATACAAAGCGTAGCCTGCCTAGGAAAGAGTTGGCGTTTGCGAGATGCTGCTACTGGTGCCGCCGCTGCTGTTCTTGCGGCGGGAGTCCATACATCTACCCAGTGGGCTGTCACAGTCATATAGTTGTGACCCTGCCCTGCTCCACTTGTCCACATGTCCGTGGTTAAGTGGACATTGGGTACAGCTGCATTTTTTAGGACACTGGTGACTCTTTTTCTGAGGTCTGTGTAAATTTTCGGTATCGCCTGCCTAGAGAAATGGAACCTAGATGGTATTTGGTACCGGGGACACAGTACCTCCAACAAGTCTCTAGTTGGCTCTGCAGTAATGATGGATACCGGAACCACGGTTCTCACCACCCAGGATGCCAAGGCCTCAGTTATCCGCTTTGCAGTAGGATGACTGCTGTGATATTTCATCTTCCTCGCAAAGGACTGTTGGACAGTCAATTGCTTGGTGGAAGTAGTAAAAGTGGTCTTACGACTTCCCCTCTGGGATGACCATCGACTCCCAGCAGCAACAACAGCAGCGCCAGCAGCAGTAGGCGTTACACGCAAGGATGCATCGGAGGAATCCCAGGCAGGAGAGGACTCGTCAGAATTGCCAGTGACATTGCCTGCAGGACTATTGGCATTCCTGGGGAAGGAGGAAATTGACACTGAGGGAGTTGGTGGGGTGGTTTGCGTGAGCTTGGTTACAAGAGGAAGGGATTTACTGGTCAGTGGACTGCTTCCGCTGTCACCCAAAGTTTTTGAACTTGTCACTGACTTATTATGAATGCGCTGCAGGTGACGTATAAGGGAGGATGCTCCGAGGTGGTTAACGTCCTTACCCCTACTTATTACAGCTTGACAAAGGGAACACACGGCTTGACACCTGTTGTCCGCATTTCTGTTGAAATAGTTCCACACCGAAGAGCTGATTTTTTTGGTATTTTCACCAGGCATGTCAACGGCCATATTCCTCCCACGGACAACAGGTGTCTCCCCGGGTGCCTGACTTAAACAAACCACCTCACCATCAGAATCCTCCTGGTCAATTTCCTCCCCAGCGCCAGCAACACCCATATCCTCCTCATCCTGGTGTACTTCAACACTGACATCTTCAATCTGACTATCAGGAACTGGACTGCGGGTGCTCCTTCCAGCACTTGCAGGGGGCGTGCAAATGGTGGAAGGCGCATGCTCTTCACGTCCAGTGTTGGGAAGGTCAGGCATCGCAACCGACACAATTGGACTCTCCTTGTGGATTTGGGATTTCGAAGAACGCACAGTTCTTTGCGGTGCTACTGCTTTTGCCAGCTTGAGTCTTTTCATTTTTCTAGCGAGAGGCTGAGTGCCTCCATCCTCATGTGAAGCTGAACCACTAGCCATGAACATAGGCCAGGGCCTCAGCCGTTCCTTGCCACTCCGTGTGGTAAATGGCATATTGGCAAGTTTACGCTTCTCCTCCGACAATTTTATTTTAGGTTTTGGAGTCCTTTTTTTACTGATATTTGGTGTTTTGGATTTGACATGCTCTGTACTATGACATTGGGCATCGGCCTTGGCAGACGACGTTGCTGGCATTTCATCATCTCGACCATGACTAGTGGCAGCAGCTTAAGCACGAGGTGGAAGTGGATCTTGATCTTTCCCTAATTTTGGAACCTCAACATTTTTGTTCTCCATATTTTAATAGGCACAACTAAAAGGCACCTCAGGTAAACAATGGAGATGGATGGATACTAGTATACAATTATGGACGGACTGCCGAGTGCCGACACAGAGGTAGCTACAGCCGTGAACTACCGTACTGTGTCTGCTGCTAATATAGACTGGTTGATAAAGAGATGTCGTAGTATGTATGTATGAAGAAGAAAGAAAAAAAAACCACGGTTAGGTGGTATACAATTATGGACGGACTGCCGAGTGCTGACACAGAGGTAGCCACAGCCGTGAACTACCGTACTGTACTGTGTCTGCTGCTAATATAGACTGGTTGATAAAGAGATGTCGTAGTATGTATGTATGAAGAAGAAAGAAAAAAAAACCACGGGTAGGTGGTATACAATTATGGACGGACTGCCGAGTGCCGACACAGAGGTAGCCACAGCCGTGAACTACCGTACTGTACTGTGTCTGCTGCTAATATAGACTGGTTGATAAAGAGATGTAGTAGTATGTATGTATGAAGAAGAAAGAAAAAAAAACCACGGGTAGGTGGTATACAATTATGGACGGACTGCCGAGTGCCGACACAGAGGTAGCCACAGCCGTGAACTACCGTACTGTACTGTGTCTGCTGCTAATATAGACTGGTTGATAAAGAGATGTAGTAGTATGTATGTATGAAGAAGAAAGAAAAAAAAACCACGGGTAGGTGGTATACAATTATGGACGGACTGCCGAGTGCCGACACAGAGGTAGCCACAGCCGTGAACTACCGTACTGTACTGTGTCTGCTGCTAATATAGACTGATTGATAAAGAGATGTCGTAGTATGTATGTATAAAGAAGAAAGAAAAAAAAAACCACGGGTAGGTGGTATACAATTATGGACGGACTGCCAAGTGCCGACACAGAGGTAGCCACAGCCGTGAACTACCGTACTGTAGTGTGTCTGCTGCTAATATAGACTGGTTGATAAAGAGATGTCGTAGTATGTATGTATAAAGAAGAAAGAAAAAAAAACCACGGTTAGGTGGTATACAATTATGGACGGACTGCCGAGTGCCGACACAGAGGTAGCCACAGCCGTGAACTACCGTACTGTACTGTGTCTGCTGCTAATATAGACTGGTTGATAAAGAGATGTCGTAGTATGTATGTATGAAGAAGAAAGAAAAAAAAACCACGGTTAGGTGGTATACAATTATGGACGGACTGCCGAGTGCCGACACAGAGGTAGCCACAGCCGTGAACTACCGTACTGTACTGTGTCTGCTGCTAATATAGACTGGTTGATAAAGAGATGTCGTAGTATGTATGTATAAAGAAGAAAGAAAAAAAAACCACGGTTAGGTGGTATACAATTATGGACGGACTGCCGAGTGCCGACACAGAGGTAGCCACAGCCGTGAACTACCGTACTGTACTGTGTCTGCTGCTAATATAGACTGGTTGATAAAGAGATGTAGTAGCATGTATGTATAAAGAAGAAAGAAAAAAAAACCACGGGTAGGTGGTATACAATTATGGATGGACTGCCGAGTGCCGACACAGAGGTAGCTACAGCCGTGAACTACCGTACTGTGTCTGCTGCGACTGGATGATAAATAATGATATAAAAAATATATATATATCACTACTGCAGCCGGACAGGTATATATATTATATAATGACGGACCTGCTGGACACTGTCTGTCAGCAGAATGAGTTTTTTATAGAATAAAAAAAAAAACACCACACAAGTGAAGTCACACGACGAGTGTTTAACTTTTTCAGGCAATCACAATATAGTATACTACTAACTATACTGGTGGTCAGTGTGGTCAGGTCACTGGTCAGTCACACTGGCAGTGGCACTCCTGCAGCAAAAGTGTGCACTGTTTAATTTTAATATAATATGTACTCCTGGCTCCTGCTATAACCTATAACTGGCACTGCAGTGCTCCCCAGTCTCCCCCACAATTATAAGCTGTGTGAGCTGAGCACAGTCAGATATATAATATATACATAGATGATGCAGCACACTGGGCTGAGCAGTGCACACAGATATGGTATGTGACTGTCTTGTACTCCTGGCTCCTGCTATAACCTATAACTGGCACTGCAGTGCTCCCCAGTCTCCCCCACAATTATAAGCTGTGTGAGCTGAGCACAGTCAGATATATAATATATACATAGATGATGCAGGCATGCAGCACACTGGGCTGAGCAGTGCACACAGATATGGTATGTGACTGAGTCACTGTGTGTACCGTTTTTTTCAGGCAGAGAACGGATATATTAAATAAAACAACTGCACTGCTGGTGGTCACTGTGGTCAGTCACTAAACTCTGCACTCTCTTCTACAGTATCAGCCTCAGGTCAATCTCTCTCTCTCTCTCCTAATCTAAATGGAGAGGACGCCAGCCACGTCCTCTCCCTATCAATCTCAATGCACGTGTGAAAATGGCGGCGACGCGCGGCTCCTTATATAGAATCCGAGTCTCGCGATAGAATCCGAGCCTCGCGTGAATCCGACAGCGTCATGATGACGTTCGGGCGCGCTCGGGTTAACCGAGCAAGGCGAGAAGATCCGAGTCGCTCGGACCCGTGAAAAAAAACATGAAGTTCGTGCGGGTTCGGATTCAGAGAAACCGAACCCGCTCATCTCTAGTTATTACACTGGAGTTGACATTTCAAATGTAATATTGTGTGAGGGTCTTTTATAAAGTAGGATCACTGTGGGTACACAACACATGCAAATTTCTTTTTTTTTTTAAGAGTTATTTTTATTGAAAAATGTCACAAACAACAACATAGACAAATGGGTAATGATGTTACAGAACAGATGCAATTTCTTTTAGTAATAAACATAATGATAATAATAATAATAATAATATTAAATGATAATATATATGCCCCAGTGTATGAAAAACTATAAAGTATCTTGTATTTGTCACTCCATGAAATAAGTAACGTATAGTCAAATGTAGCGACTGTAGGGAACAATATTGATATCAGAAGATAAAGATGAGGATGTTTTCCACTGAGTATATTTTATCAGCAATTCAACATTATTATAAATATTTTGTGTTGTCAATTGATGTGTCCACATACCTATATATTAAATGGGGGGAATTCAATTAACTGCAATACTGAATAGAGCCGGTAATGAGTGCCTGGAGCTATTCAATTAGCTGCGTTGAGCCCATTACTTAAGTCAGCAGATGCAGGTTACTACGCCTAAAGAATGAGCTTCGTTGCAGTAAACAGCATTCTCCAACTTAAGTGCCAGGCGTGATGCTGTTAGCTTGGGCAGTAAGGCCGTAACTCATATTTTTGTCAGATTTCTGCTCGCAGGAGGATGCGAGCAGAAATCCTCTAGTCACGAGTTTACAGCACGGCTAAAGGAATTGCTCCGGGCACTCATTCTTGGCATTATTCAATAGCGGGTTTAATTGAATTCCCTATAGGAAAAGGACAATTCTCCCCAGCCCTTCTAGAACTTATTAAAGTATCCCAAGCTGGGGTGTTCCCATTAGCAGTATTAGTGCTCAAGTAAGTATGTTTTGTTTTTTTACCGTAAATTGTCTATAGAAGATGGAGGGCACTCATTGTTTGTCACAGGTTTAGAACTATTGCTGTTTGGTCATTATACGGTCATGTATCTGACGAGCCATGAAATATGGCTGCTTGCACTCATTCTGTGCCACCCCCCTGAAAAAGAGTAGGCCTCGTCTAAGAACGCCTGTGCATGCTACAGCAGGCAGATATAAAAACAAGAGGAATTAGCATGAAGCTGTCTTCTTGAAGTTTAAAAGTAGGTCAAATCCATTACAATGTCTCCTTTTATAAATGTGATAGGAGAGAGACAAAATGGGTGGTCCAAATGTTACTTATTTGCCATCAAATCCTATATTTCTATTAATAAAATTAATCTGCCAGTGCTGTCATTTTGCCTCCAAGCAAATCTGAGGGAGAGAGAGCTTCCATCCTTCTACATGAAGCCAAACACACGACATTGCTTGAGGTTCCCTTAATTGGCCAAACTGCCTCATTTAACAAGTTTAAATCTGCAACTTATGTGTCTAAGGCAGCCTTCTACCCGAACCCACTCTAGTTCAGCGCTGAGATCACATAATTAGAAACATAGGATCCTAATTGCCTCAACCAGATTTAGAAGTTAAAATACCAAATCCCAAGTGATTCAAGATGTTTTTGACACTAATAACAACGCCATTGTGAATAAAATACACAGGGAAAAAAACACACAGATGTGTCACAGAAGCTGAATGCAAGTTGCTGAAACTTCTCTCGACATTTCACTGAGAGCAAAGCAGAACAGTTATGCTAATGATCATATTTGTGATGGAAATTTGTTTCCCCCCTTACTCCATGGTACATAACAGTGAAAAGGAGGTTTCGGAAAGTGACATGAACTCAGAATTTACTTGTGCGAGAAGGAAAACAAATACATTTCAGTGAGGTGTAAAGCTCAGAGATGCTACAGATCTGTGAAGTGCAAGCAGTTAATTTTCCCAAGTACCTTCTTTTTCCCAAGTACCTGCAGAGGCAGACAACTGTTGCACTATAAGTAACAGAATGCTAAATTGGTAGGGCATGCTGTAACTTGTTGTTCCACAACAACTGAACAGTAATAAGTTGCCTTAGGTACTACTTCTGCTGTCGTCAGTGCGTATTATTACACTGAGATGTGATCAAGATTGCGACAGAATAACCAACAGTGGAATTGCAATGGATCCTGATGGTAAGTACCAGGGTTAGGTTAGGCACTAGCGGGAGAGTTATGGTTAGGCTGCGGGTGAGGGGGGTTAGTTTTAGGCTGCGGGTGAGGGGGGTTAGTGTTAGGCTGCAGGTGAGGGGGGTTAGGCTGCGGGTGAGGGGGGTTAGGCTGCGGGTGAGGGGGGTTAATGTTAGGCTGTAGGTGAGGGGGGTTAGTGTTAGGCTGCAGGTGATGGGGGTTAGTTTTAGGCTGCGGATGAGGGGGGTTAGTGTTAGGCTGCAGGTGAGGGGGGTTAGGCTGCGGGTGAGGGGGGTTAGGCTGCGGAAGGTGATGATTTGGAGTTAGGCTGAGTGAGGTGTGAGATAGGGGTAGGGTTAAATACTCACCGGGATCCATGTTCTGAGTGTGGGAAATGTTTTACACAGCAGGAAAAACTTGCTGCACATCAGAGAGTGCATATGGGGCTCAGCAGCCTGAAACACGTTGGTAAGCGCCAGAGACCACAGATCCGGTAATCCGTCAAGTCATCTGTATTGTGACGACGGGTGAGAGAGCAGGAAGACGCCAACGGGGACCAGACGAATGGGAAGAAGCCGGGAGACACATCAGAAATGTAGGCAGCTGTAGGGAGAGTTAGATAGGTTTCCCTCAGCAATGCTACCTCAATGCGGCACTGACCACCGGCATAACTAAAGATCACACTATGGGGGTCATTCCGACCCATTCGCATGCAGCGATTTATCGCTGCGGTGCGAATGGGGGCGGAATGCACATGTGCGGTGGCCGCAGTGCGCGTGCACGACGTTGCTGTCGCCGAGTTACATCGCGTCTAAAGAAGGAAGCGGTCGCAGAGCGGACCGCGAAGAAGATTGATGGGAAGAAGGCATACCTGGGACGGGTCCGGAGCGTTGGAGACCGTTTTCGGGGAGTGGTGAGGAAAACGCAGGCGTGTCCAGCAAGAACGGAGGGCGGATGTCTGACGTCAGAGCCGGCTCCAGCATCGCTGAGATCGTCGCACAGGGTAAGTATGTCCTGGGCTGGTCTACTTTTGCTTGAATTTTTTTTAGCTTAGCAGGGCTGCACAAGTGATCGCAGCCCTGCTAAGCTAAAATACACACCCCCATAGGCGTGGACTATTGATCGCAGCAGCAGCAAAAAGTTGCTGGCTGCGATCAACTCGGAATGACCACCTATAAACGGATCATCTATGGACTCGCCCACCCGCACGCAAAAGTGCTGTTAAACATTGAATTAACTAACCTAATTTTATTTTACAGGTATTAGCGATTTCTAGACACTCAGCGCTCCTTTTTACATTATATACTCACCGGGATCTGCATTGTGAGCAATGGGATTCCGCTGTCGGGATACTGACCATTGGGTACCCAACTATCAGTATTTCAAAACCATCTATACTAGCGCATCAGAATGATGTATAATCTGTATATGTTTCTATATCTCGATGTGCTTGAGTTATGTAAGTGCAATTGTACCTCACCAGGGGCAAGCAGACACAAGTAAATAATACACATAAATACACACTTTTGTTTTTTATGTGCATGCAAAGCAACATATGTTTCACTTTAAGAATTATATACAGTACTGTACACCCAACTCTTTACGAGACACTCAATGTACAATCCTAATAAAAAAAATGTTGTGCTTAAGGCTTAATTTTCGTTATATATACAAAATATTAGCTTATATATCATGTGAAATGCCTAGCTATATGGTACAGGTCCAGAATGACGTGTGTGGCAGTTCTATAGTTGCAGTATTCAGGACCAGGGGGGTAATTCCAAGTTGATCGCAGCAGGATTTTTTATAGCAATTGGGCAAAACCATGTGCCCTGCAGGGGTGGCAGATATAACATGTGCAGAAAGAGTTAGATTTGGGTGGGTTATTTTATTTCTGTGCAGGGTAAATACTGGCTGCTTTATCTTTACACTGCAAATTAGATTGCAGATTGAACACACCACACCCAAATCTAACTCTCTCTGCACATGTTATATCTGCCTCCCCTGCAGTGCACATGGTTTTGCCCAATTGCTAACAAAAATCCTGCTGCAATCAACTTGGAATTACCCCCCAGATCAGGTCATGCAGATAAAACTTACCACAACAGTGGGATAAACTCCTTTGTGAATCTGACATTTGAGGTGTATACACAAACCACAAAACATAACACTTTAACTTCTATTTGTTGTTAACCTTTCCTGGTTAGGGCTGCATTCAGTTTTCTTTTTACATTTTAGGCTAGCTTTAGCCACACCAACTTTCCTTACAGCATTCCCCGCTTACTGATAGTAGTAGCCTAAAACCCTTAACTATGTGTATTTGCTTTTTACTTTGGTTTTATGCCACAGACATTTTGTTTCCTAGTGCTAATAATATATCACCCTGGGTGTAATTAATTAAACTGCTTACTGGGTTTATTAACTATGGAGACTGCATTTTCAAAATAATAACACAATGAAAAATAAGCACTAATTAATAGCCGCTCAGAACGTAATAATAAATGAATGAATTTTGAAAACTTTATTCTCTGAGAAATTACAAATTAAAAAAACAAAACCCCTTCAATATTCTCCCTGTCAGAAGAGAGATAAACTATTACAAATTGATCAAGCATACCTATTCCAGAGCCACTCATATAAATGACAATACGAACTTCACAGGGAAATATCAGACCGCTCCCATGAATGGAATTAAATCTAGATGCTCAGCTCTATCATGAAAGGAAGGCTGTAGACAGGAACATCAAGATTCACAAATGAGCCTGGATCCAGTTATGAGAACCGCTACAGTGTTTGCCAGTCTGATTTGAAATTCATATTTTTTTCCATTGTTCTGACTCAATTATCATATTAGTGAACAAGAGCATCATTATCGCATTTCATCTCAGACACACTTTGATAAGATGTTTGCAAATGTGAATAGCAGAAATATATCTTATTACGCCATGACAAATAGGAATTTAAGCAGTTAGTAATTAAGGGGTAATATGGTGTATGCCGTGTTCATTTGTTCATATAAATATTCATATGCAGAGCTTTTGGTGCATTTTAATAAACATTTTCCTAGTTATAAAGATATCAAAATCGGTGTCTTGCTTATGGAAAGACGAATTATGACTGGTTTACGGCCTGGAAGGGTCTGCAGGATAATTGAGTGATTTTCTGTCATTGTGGATACTTTCAGCTCTGCTAGAACCTGACACAGATCCTAACCTTAAATCACACAATATTTGCAAAGTGAAGAGAAAAGCTTAAGTGGAGGAGAACAGGTGGAGAATACAGAGAGCAGATGTACTGTGGAAGTAAAAGCAGTGTTAGGATAGGGGAGAATAACAGTTTACTGAATGAGGTTGATCAAAACTTATTTATAGTCATAGCATTCTACGTGACACCTATAGGGTCCAGCCGTCTAGGTGACCCAGAACCCAGGGGATAGTATGTGCCTATAAAAAGCTCCTCCATTGTGGCTCAAAGCCTAGGAACAAGACTGCTACTGGCACATGCATGGCCAATCTGATTATTTATTTTACTTATTAACATGTATTTATATACAGCATATTCTGCAGTGCTTTACAGCTAGAGTATGTTATAGTATCAGATGATGACTTTTCATAGCATACCTATTCGAGGATAAAGAAATAGGTACAGTATTTAATCCTGAATTCTATTAGTATGCTAAAAGTGTAATGTTGCAATGATTGGAATGGCAACATCAAAAATGAAGTTTGTGGGGTTGATGCTGTGTTGTCCGAAATTGCTCCCCAAATCGCACGCTTTAAAGGACTGATTAAAAAAAGGCTGCTGTAGAGGACATACATTATGTAAAGTTGCAACTATCACAAGATGCAGGCAGGTCAACACCAGTAGCATATGGACCAGATCTACATTAGGTGTACACCATATACACTTACACCCATTTTATTTACGATTTATTTTGCTTGTCAAATGCACTTTAACTATACAGCTTGGACAGGCATAATTGCATCTCTATGCTGGTCTGCATTTATAGCTGAGCTATCCGGCGATAGGATCTGTTGCTGCCCCATTCCGATTCCGGTGGGCCTGAGTCAGAATGGATTCAGGCCTCACCATTAAGGAACATAAGATTTTAAAAAAGGCTACCAAACTGAAACAATTACAGCTTGCTGTGGACCCAGAAATCAGGTGCTCGTGGCAAGGCAATCAGGACCTGCTGCGTTACAAGGCACCAGTTTATATTGGCGGACGTGAGGTGGCTAGTCTCAGTTCCGGAGAGCAGAAAAGTAGGAGGTGGAGAGCAGAGTAGTAGTTTCAGAGCAGGTACCGAAGACACTGGATGCACTGGTGAAGAGTTGGACACTGCAAAAGGGGTTGAGTGCTGGAGACCAGCACTCAGAATGCTGACGGTCATATGGCTGACAGTGGCATTCTGATGCCTAGAATCCTGACACCTTATAAGTAAGTATGCTATCCCTCTCCCAACCCTAACCCTCCTTTCAGCAGCCTAACCTTAACTCTCCCTTCTTGCAGCCTAACCCTAGCCTACCTTTCTCAGCCTAACCCTAACCCCTCCTTTCCATAGCCTAACTCTAACCCTCCCCCCACAAATTAACCCTAACCCTCACTCCCCATAGCCTAAACCTAACCCTCTCTGAATACCTACATTCGGGTATCGGCTGTCGGGACTTCTGCATCAGGATTCCAGCGCCGGTTTTCTGACCAGCAGCATTCCAAACGTGGGGATGCCAACTACATCCCTGCAAAAGAGCTCATGCAGGACTCTGCCATCCAGGTGAAGACTGGGGCTGAAGTATCTGGAGGCCCTGACTATGCAGGGAGTGCTACAACTCACATGAAGAGCTCCAGAAACCCTGAGGTTGTGGAAGGTGCTGCCTCTGAACCATGCAGCAGAGTTGGTGGAGGAAGGATCATTAATCAGTTGAAGACAGCAAGACAAGTAGGGCCCCAGTAGGAACCTTGAATCGTACCCAATAGACCACCAGAGGTTAATATTGGCGCTACAGATGTGCCACTGACCATTTTTGCTGGTTTTGGTTCTAATTCATTGTTTTGGTTTTGCAACAATGTCATTACTGGTTTTGGTTTTGCTTACTTTTTTTTTTAAATTACAAAAAAGATAAAATCACTCATTTCAGGCCTTTCTTGGAAAATATAGTATTATTAAACTCAATAACGTTTATTCCTAGTAATTTCCATTCACTTGTAACCACCTCACAATATTGTTTTCATCCAGTTTAGGCCAAAAGGCTGCACTGAGCTAGCTGGCTAAGTAAGTTAAGTGACAGTGAGGTGAGATGTAGCTGCAAAAAGACAATAAAAGAAGAATTTAAAAAAGATTGATTTATTAATTGATTATGGTAGGCAACTGTATGGTCCTAGTGATGAGCGGGTTCGGTTCCTTGGAATCCGAACCCCCCCGAACTTCACCCATTTTGCACGGTTCCGAGGCAGATTCGAATCTTCCCGCCTTGCTCGGTTAACCCGAGCGCGCCCGAACGTCATCATCCCGCTGTCGGATTCTCGCGAGATTCGGATTCTATATAAGGAGCCGCGTGTCGCCGCCATTTTTCACTCGTGCATTGGAAATGATAGTGAGAGGATGTGGCTGGCGTCCTCTCAGTTTTATTCAGGTGGCTGCAAATATCTGTGCTCACTACTTTATTGTGGGGACTGGGGACCAGCAGTATTATATAGGAGGAGTACAGTGCAGAGATTTGCTGACCAGTGACCACCAGTATTATACGTTCTCTGCCTGAAAAACGCTCCATATCTGTGCTCAGTGTGCTGCATATATCTGTGCTCACACTGCTTTATTGTGGGGACAGGGGACCACCAGTATTATATAGGAGGAGTACAGTGCAGAGTTTTGCTGACCAGTGACCACCAGTATTGTACGTTCTCTGCCTGAAAAACGCTCCATATCTGTGCTCAGTGTGCTGCATATATCTGTGCTTACACTGCTTTATTGTGGGGACTGGGGACCACCAGTATTATATAGGAGGAGTACAGTGCAGAGTTTTGCTGACCAGTGACCACCAGTATTATACGTTCTCTGCCTGAAAAACGCTCCATATCTGTGCTCAGTGTGCTGCATATATCTGTGCTCACACTGCTTTATTGTGGGGACTGGGGACCACCAGTATTATATAGGAGGAGTACAGTGCAGAGTTTTGCTGACCAGTGATCACCAGTATTATACGTTCTCTGCCTGAAAAACGCTCCATATCTGTGCTCAGTGTGCTGCATATATCTGTGCTCACACTGCTTTATTGTGGGGACTGGGGACCACCAGTATTATATAGGAGTAGTACAGTGTAGAGTTTTGCTGACCAGTGACCAGTGACCACCAGTATTATACATTCTCTGCCTGAAAAACGCTCCATATCTGTGCTCAGTGTGCTGCATATACCTGTGCTCACACTCCTTTATTGTGGGGACTGGGGACCACCAGTATTATATAGGAGGAGTACAGTGCAGAGTTTTGCTTACCAGTGACCACCAGTATTATACGTTCTCTGCATGAAAAACGCTCCATATCTGTGCTCAGTGTGCTGCATATATCTGTGCTCACACTGCTTTATTGTGGGGACTGGGGACCACTAGTATTATATAGGAGGAGTACAGTGCAGAATTTTGCTGACCACCAGTATATAATATATAGCAGTACGGTACAGAAGGCCACTGCTCTACATACCTCTGTGTCGTCAATTATACTATCCATCCATACCTGTGGTGCATTTCAGTTTTGCACAGTTTGCTGACCACCAGTATATAATATATAGCAGTACGGTACAGTAGGCCACTGCTCTACCTACCTCTGTGTCGTCAAGTATACTATCCATCCATACCTGTGGTGTATTTCAGTTTTGCACAGTTTGCTGACCACCAGTATATATTATATAGCAGTACGGTACAGTAGGCCACTGCTCTACCTACCTCTGTGTCGTCAAGTATACTATCCATCCATACCTGTGGTGCATTTCAGTTTTGCACAGTTTGCTGACCACCAGTATATAATATATAGCAGTACGGTACAGAAGGCCACTGCTCTACCTACCTCTGTGTCGTCAAGTATACTATCCATCCATACCTGTGGTGCATTTCAGTTGTGCGCAGTATATATAGTAGTAGACCATTGCTATTGATACTGGCATATAATTCCACACATTAAAAAATGGATAACAAAAATGTGGAGGGTAATATAGGAAAAGATCAAGATCCACTTCCACCTCGTGCTGCTGCAGCTGCTGCCACTAGTCATGGCCGAGACGATGAAATGCCATCAACGTCGTCTGCCAAGGCCGATGCACAATGTCATAGTAGAGAGCATGTAAAATCCAAAAAAATAAAGCTCAGTAAAATGACCCAAAAATCTAAATCAAAATCGTCTGAGGAGAAGCGTAAACTTGCCAATGTGCCATTTACGACACGGAGTGGCAAGGAACGGCTGAGGCCCTGGCCTATGTTCAAGGCTAGTGGTTCAGCTTCACCTAAGGATGGAAGCACTCATCCTCCTGCTAGAAAACTTAAAAGAGTTAAGATGGCAAAAGCACAGCAAAGAACTGTGCGTTCTTCTAAATCACAAATCCCCAAGGAGAGTCCAATTGTGTCGGTTGCGATGCCTGACCTTCCCAACACTGGACGGGAAGAGGTTGTGCCTTCCACCATTTGCACGCCCCCTGCAATTGCTGGAAGGAGCACCCGCAGTCCAGTTCCTGATAGTCAAATTGAAGATGTCACTGTTGAAGTACACCAGGATGAGGATATGGGTGTTGCTGGCGCTGGGGAGGAAATTGACAAGGAGGATTCTGATGGTGAGGTGGTTTGTTTAAGTCAGGCACCCGGGGAGATACCTGTTGTCCGTGGGATGAATATGGCCATTGACATGCCTGGTCAAAATACAAAAAAAAAATCACCTCTTCGGTGTGGAATTATTTCAACAGAAATGCGGACAACTGGTGTCAAGCCGTGTGTTGCCTTTGTCAAGCTGTAATAAGTAGGGGTAAGGACGTTAACCACCTAGGAAAAACCTCCCTTATACGTCACCTGCAGCGCATTCATCATAAGTCAGTGACAAGTTCAAAAACTTTGGGTGACAGTGGAAGCAGTCCACTGACCACTAAATCCCTTCCTCTTGTAACCAAGATTCTGCAAACCACACCTCCAACTCCCTCAGTGTCAATTTCCTCCTTAGACAGGAAAGCCAATAGTCCTGCAGGCCATGTCACTGTCAAGTCTGACAAGTCCTCTCCTACCTGGGATTCCTCCGATGCATCCTTGAGTGTAACGCATACTGCTGCTGGCGCTGCTGTTGTTGCTGCTGGGAGTCGATCGTCATCCCAGAGGGGAAGTCGGAAGACCACTTGTACTACTTCCAGTAAGTAATTGACTGTCCAACAGTCCTTTGCGAGGAAGATGAAATATCACAGCAGTCATCCTGCTGCAAAGCGGATAACTCAGGCCTTGGCAGCCTGGGCGGTGAGAAACGTGTGTCCGGTATCAACCGTTAATACACAGGCAACTAGAGACTTGATTGAGGTACTGTGTCCCCGGTACCAAATACCATCTAGGTTCCATTTCTCTAGGCAGGCAATACCGAAAATGTACACAGACGTCAGAAAAAGTCACCAGTGTCCTAAAAAATGCAGTTGTACCCAATGTCCACTTAACCACGGACATGTGGACAAGTGGAGCAGGGCAGACTCAGGACTATATGACTGTGACAGCTCACTGGGTAGATGTATTGCCTCCCGCAGCAAGAACAGCAGCGGCGGCACCAGTAGCAGCATCTCGCAAACGCCAACTCGTTCCTAGGCAGGCTACGCTTTGTATCACCGCTTTCCATAAGAGGCACACAGCTGACAACCTCTTATGGAAACTGAGGAACATCATCGCAGAATGGCTTACCCCAATTGGACTCTCCTGGGGATTTGTGACATCGGACAATGCCACCAATATTGTGCGTGCATTACATCTGGGCAAATTCCAGCACGTCCCATGTTTTGCACATACATTGAATTTGGTGGTGCAGAATTATTTAAAAAACGACAGGGGCGTGCAAGAGATGCTGTCGGTGGCCCGAAGAATTGCGGGCCACTTTCGGCATTCAGCCACCGCGTGCCGAAGACTGGAGCACCAGCAAACACTCCTGAACCTGCCCTGCCATCATCTGAAGCAAGAGGTGGTAACGAGGTGGAATTCAACCCTCTATATGCTTCAGAGGATGGAGGAGCAGCAAAAGGCCATTCAAGCCTATACATCTGCCTACGATATAGGCAAAGGAGGGGGAATGCACCTGACTCAAGTGCAGTGGAGAATGATTTCAACGTTGTGCAAGGTTCTGCAACCCTTCGAACTTGCCACACGTGAAGTTAGTTCAGACACTGCCAGCCTGAGTCAGGTCATTCCCCTCATCAGGCTTTTGCAGAAGAAGCTGGAGAGATTGAAGGAGGAGCTAAAACAGAGCGATTCCGCTAGGCATGTGGGACTTGTGGATGGAGCCCTTCATTCGCTTAAGCAGGATTCACGGGTGGTCAATCTGTTGAAATCAGAGCACTACATTTTGCCCACCGTGTTCGATCCTAGATTTAAAACCTACGTTGTATCTCTCTTTCCAGCAGACACAAGTCTGCAGAGGTTCAAAGACCTGCTGGTGAGAAAATTGTCAAGTCAAGCAGAACGTGACCCGTCAACAGCTCCTCCTTCACATTCTCCCGCAACTGGGGGTGCGAGGAAAAGGCTAAGAATTCCGAGCCCACCCGCTGGCGGTGATGCAGGGCAGTCTGGAGCGAGTGCTGACATCTGGTCCGGACTGAAGGACCTGCCAACGATTACTGACATGTCGTCTACTGTCACTGCATATGATTCTGTCACCATTGAAAGAATGGTGGCGGATTATATGACTGACAGCATCCAAGTAGGCACGTCAGACAGTCCGTATGTATACTGGCAGGAAAAAGAGGCAATTTGGAGGCCCTTGCAGAAACTGGCTTTATTTTACCCAAGTTGCCCCCCCTCCAGTGTGTACTCCGAAAGAGTGTTTAGTGCAGCCGCTCACCTTGTCAGCAATCGGCGTATGAGGTTACTTCCAGAAAATGTGGAGAAGATGATGTTCATCAAAATGAATTATAATCAATTCCTCCGTGGAGACATTCACCAGCAATTGCCTCCAGAAAGTACACAGGGACCTGAGATGGTGGATTCCAGTGGGGACGAATTAATAATCTGTGAGGAGGGGGATGTACACAGTGAAAGAGGTGAGGAATCGGACGATGATGATGAGGTGGACATCTTGCCTCTGTAGAGCCAGTTTGTGCAAGGAGAGATTGATTGCTTCTTTTTTGGTGGGGGCCCAAACCAACCAGTCATTTCAGTCACAGTCGTGTGGCAGACCCTGTGGCTGAAATGATGGGTTTGTTAAAGTGTGCATGTCCTGTTTATACAACATAAGGGTGGGTGGGAGGGCCCAAGGACAATTCCATCTTGCACCTCTTTTTTCTTTTATTTTTCTTTGCATCATGTGCTGTTTGGGGACTATTTTTTAAAGTGCCATCCTGTCTGACACTGCAGTGCCACTCCTAGATGGGCCAGGTGTTTGTGTCGGCCACTTGGATCGCCTAGCTTAGTCACACAGCTACCTCATTGCGCCTCTTTTTTTCTTTGCATCATGTGCTGTTTGGGGACAATTTTTTTAATCTGCCATCCTGTCTGACACTGCAGTGCCACTCCTAGATGGGCCAGTTGTTTGTGTCGGCCACTTGGGTCACTTAGCTTAGTCAGCCAGCGACCTCGGTGCAAATTTTAGGACTAAAAATAATATTGTGAGGTGTGAGGTGTTCAGAATAGACTGGAAATGAGTGGAAATTATGGTTATTGAGGTTAATAATACTATGGTATCAAAATTTCCCCAAAATTCTATGATTTAAGCTGTATTTGAGGGGTTTTTGTAAAAAAAACACCAGAATCCAAAACACATCCGAATCCGACAAAAAATTTTCAGGGAGGTTTTGCCAAAACGCGTCCGAATCCAAAACACGGCCGCGGAACCGAATCCAAAACCAAAACACAAAACCCGAAAAATGTCCGGTGCACATCACTATAAATGGTCCATGTTATTCATATTGATAAACTCAACATACACAAGTTGTACAATTAAAAAGAGCAATTCTTTTTTTTAAAACTTTTTTTATCTGCTTTAACTTTTTTAATTTGTGTTTGCAAATGACACAGCTCTTATGTGAACGTAGGTGGTCATTCCGAGTTGTTCGCTCGTTGCAGATTTTCGCTATATTACGATTAGTCGCTTACTGCGCATGCGCAAGGTTCGCAGAGCGCATGCGGTTAGTTATTTTACAAAAAAGTTAGGTATTTTACTCACGGCATAACGAGGATTTTTCATCGTTCTGGTGATCGTAGTGTGATTGACAGGAAGTGGGTGTTTCTGGGCAGAAATTGGCCGTTTTCTGGGCGTGTGTGAAAAAACGCTGGCGTTTCTGGGAAAAACTCAGGAGTGTCTGAAGAAACGGGGGAGTGTCTGGGCGAACGCTGGGTGTGTTTGTGACGTCAAACCAGGAACGAAACTGCCTGAACTGATCACAATGGCTGAGTAAGTCTGGAGCTACTCAGAAACTGCTAAGTAATTTCTATTCGCAATTCTGCGAATCTTTCGTTCGCAATTCTGCTAAGCTAAGATACACTCCCAGAGGGCGGCGGCTTAGCGTGTGCAATGCTGCTAAAAGCAACAACTCGGAATGAGGGCTGTAATGCGGTATGGCCTGGGATGTCACAGTACTTGTTTGATATGGATGAACAGTGGGGTACGGCCTGCAAAGTCACACTATTTGTACGTTATGTATACACAGTGGGGTACAGGCTGCGAAGTCATAGTACTTGTATGTAATGTATACACAGTGGGGTACGGCCTGCAAAGTCACAGTACTTATAGATTATGGATACACAGTGTAGTAAAGCCTGCGAAGTCACAGTACTTGTATGTTATGGATACACAGTGGGTTAGGGCCTGTGAAAGCACAGTAATTGTATGTTATGGATATGCAGTGGGGTACGGCCTTCAAAGTCACAATACTTGTACTTTATGGATACACAATGGGGTATGGCCTGCAAAGTCACAGTACTTGTATGTTATGAATACACAGTGGGGTAAAGCCTGTGAAGTCACAGTACTTGTATTTTATAGATACACAGTGGGGTACGGCCTGCAAAGTCACAGTAATTGTATGTTATGGATACACAGAAGGGTACAGCACATTAGAAAAACAGATTTTTCTCACTTTTTTACTTTTCACTTTTTTCAACTTTTTTTTTTTACTTTTCTTGGCTGTAGTTTTTTGTAACTGTTTAAACTTTTTTTTAAACTTATTTTACTATTTTTAACTTGAGCTGATGGACACTACACAAGTGTGGGAATGTACACTGGACAGGTGCGTGGGCAGCACTGGAGTGGATGGACACTGGACAGGTGCGTCGTCATCACTGGAGCCGATGGACACTGGACAGGTGCGTGGGCAGCACTGGAGTGGATGGACACTAGACAGGTGCGTGGGCAGCACTGGAGTGGATGGACACTGGACAGGTGCATGGGCAGCACTGGAGTGGATGGACACTGGGCAGGTGCGTGGGCAGCACTGGAGCCGATGGACACTGGACAGGTGCGTCGTCAGCACTGGAGCCGATGGACACTGGACAGGTGCGTGGGAAGCACTGGAGTGGATGGACACTGGCTAGGTGCATGGGCAGCACTGGAGTGGATGGACACTGGATAGGTACATGGGCAGCACTGGAGTGGATGGACACTGGACAGGTGTATGGGAAGCACTGGGGTAGATGGACACTGGGCAAGTGCATGGGCAGCACTGGAGTGGATGGACACTGGACAGGTGCATGGGAAGCACTGGGGTGGATGGACACTGGACAGGTGCATGGGCAGCACTGAAGTGGATGGACACACTGGACAGATGGATGATGAGGTGTTATATGGGGGGAGTTGTATTGTTGTGTATGAGGTGTTATATGGGGGTGGTACTACTGTGTGATGTATTATATAAGGTGTATGAGATTGCCCCATGTTCAAACGGTATTAACCAATAATAGCCTATGGGCTATTGGCCCTCATTCCGAGTTGTTCGCTCTGTAATTTTCTTCGCATCGCAGTGATTTTCCGCTAATTGCGCATGCGCAATGTTCGCACTGCGACTGCGCCAAGTAAATTTGCTAAGAAGTTTACTCACGGCATTACGAGGTTTTTTCTTCGTTCTGGTGATCGGAGTGTGATTGACAGGAAGTGGGTGTTTCTGGGTGGAAACTGTCCGTTTTATGGGAGTGTGTGAAAAAACGCTGCCGTTACTGGGAAAAACGCGGGAGTGGCTGGAGAAACGGGGGAGTGTCTGGGCGAACGCTGGGTGTGTTTGTGACGTCAAACCAGGAACGACAAGCACTGAACTGATCGCACTGGAAGAGTAAGTCTCGAGCTACTCAGAAACTGCACTGAAAAATCTTTTCGCAATATTGCGAATACTTCGTTCGCAATTCTGCTAAGCTAAGATACACTCCCAGAGGGCGGCGGCTTAGCGTGTGTACTGCTGCGAAAATCGGCTAGCGAGCGAACAACTCGGAATGAGGGCCATTATTCCACAATTTTTACCTGATCCCCACCAGCCCACACTGATGCCTGACTGTAGTCCATGCGCATTAGACTGGTCACATTGGAACCCAGAGACAAAATGATAGTGTAATTTACCACCATGCAAGCAGTTTTTTGTGGAGACAGGCTCTTATTGGAGTACGTGTCCTGCCAAAAGTATATTGCTAAATTCCAGCACAAAATATACATTTTTATTTTGTGAATGTAGCGAGTATTTTCCGATCCACGCCACATTATACATGCAGGATGTGATAAGTTGGTCTGTGAGTGGTTTCTAGTTGCATATATTTAACTTTCATGTAACAGTTTTCTACTCTGCAGTGATACTAAAATGACAGACCCAACATTAAGAGCATAGTATATTGATATCTATGTTATTTTCATTACGTGTATAAAAGTGTGTTTTTCCGGCTGCAGCTTGCATGTCTTTAGTACGCATGCTCCACTTTTTACAGTTGTAAATATGTCATGGACTGTGGGCCTGATTCCGAGGCAGACGCATTTGTGCATCGTCTTATGCAGTTTTACTGTGACAATATACTAATGCAGTAGCTGCTGTCATTTGTACAGCATCTCTAATCCCCCGTGCGGTCACTTGGCAAATTTCCCAGTGGGACCTTTATGCCCCAGTCTGACACTGTTTTGTGTGATGCTTTGGGATGAAGGGATTGTAGATCAAGGTACTGAGTGGAAGATGTACTAAGCAGTGATAACAGTGGAGAAGTGAGCCAGTGGAGAAGTTGCCCATGGCAACCAATCAGCATTGACGTTAGAGATGTGCACTTGAAATTTTTCGGGTTTTGTGTTTTGGTTTTGGGTTCGGTTCCGCGGCCGTGTTTTGGGTTCGACCGCGTTTTGGCAAAACCTCACCGAATTTTTTTTGTCGGATTCGGGTGTGTTTTGGATTCGGGTGTTTTTTTTAAAAAACACTAAAAAACAGCTTAAATCATAGAATTTGGGGGTCATTTTGATCCCAAAGTATTATTAACCTCAAAAACCATAATTTCCACTCATTTTGAGTCTATTCTGAATACCTCACACCTCACAATATTATTTTTAGTCCTAAAATTTGCACCTAGGTCGCTGGATGACTAAGCTAAGCGACCCTAGTGGCCGACACAAACACCGTGCCCATCTAGGAGTGGCACTGCAGTGTCACGCAGGATGGCCCTTCCAAAAAACACTCCCCAAACAGCACATGACGCAAAGAAAAAAAGAGGCGCAATGAGGTAGCTGTGTGAGTAAGATAAGCGACCCTAGTGGCCGACACAAACACCGGGCCCATCTAGGAGTGGCACTGCAGTGTCACGCAGGATGGCCCTTCCAAAAAACCCTCCCCAAACAGCACATGACGCAAAGAAAAAAAGAGGCGCAATGAGGTAGCTGTGTGAGTAAGATAAGCGACCCTAGTGGCCGACACAAACACCGTGCCCATCTAGGAGTGGCACTGCAGTGTCACGCAGGATGGCCCTTCCAAAAAACCCTCCCCAAACAGCACATGACGCAAAGAAAAAAAGAGGCGCAATGAGGTAGCTGTGTGAGTAAGATAAGCGACCCTAGTGGCCGACACAAACACCGGGCCCATCTAGGAGTGGCACTGCAGTGTCACGCAGGATGGCCCTTCCAAAAAACATTCCACAAACAGCACATGACGCAAAGAAAAATTAAAGAAAAAAGAGGTGCAAGATGGAATTGTCCTTGGGCCCTCCCACCCACCCTTATGTTGTATAAACAGGACATGCACACTTTAACCAACCCATCATTTCAGTGACAGGGTCTGCCACACGACTGTGACTGAAATGACGGGTTGGTTTGGACCCCCACCAAAAAAGAAGCAATTAATCTCTCCTTGCACAAAATGGCTCTACAGAGGCAAGATGTCCACCTCATCATCAATCATCCTCCGATATATCACCGTGTACATCCCCCTCCTCACAGATTATCAATTCGTCCCCACTGGAATCCACCATCTCAGCTCCCTGTGTACTTTGTGGAGGCAATTGCTGCTGGTCAATGTCTCCACGGAGGAATTGATTATAATTCATTTTAATGAACATCATCTTCTCCACATTTTCTGGATGTAACCTCGTACGCCGATTGCTGACAAGGTGAGCGGCGGCACTAAACACTCTTTCGGAGTACACACTTGTGGGAGGGCAACTTAGGTAGAATAAAGCCAGTTTGTGCAAGGGCCTCCAAATTGCCTCTTTTTCCTGCCAGTATAAGTACGGACTGTGTGACGTGCCTACTTGGATGCGGTCACTCATATAATCCTCCACCATTCTTTCAATGGTGAGAGAATCATATGCAGTGACAGTAGACGACATGTCCGTAATCGTTGTCAGGTCCTTCAGTCCGGACCAGATGTCAGCATCAGCAGTCGCTCCAGACTGCCCTGCATCACCGCCAGCGGGTGGGCTCGGAATTCTGAGCCTTTTCCTCGCACCCCCAGTTGCGGGAGAATGTGAAGGAGGAGATGTTGACAGGTCGCGTTCCGCTTGACTTGACAATTTTGTCACCAGCAGGTCTTTGAACCCCAGCAGACTTGTGTCTGCCGGAAAGAGAGATCCAAGGTAGGCTTTAAATCTAGGATCGAGCACGGTGGCCAAAATGTAGTGCTCTGATTTCAACAGATTGACCACCCGTGAATCCTTGTTAAGCGAATTAAGGGCTCCATCCACAAGTCCCACATGCCTAGCGGAATCGCTCCGTGTTAGCTCCTCCTTCAATGTCTCCAGCTTCTTCTGCAAAAGCCTGATGAGGGGAATGACCTGACTCAGGCTGGCAGTGTCTGAACTGACTTCACGTGTGGCAAGTTCAAAGGGCATCAGAACCTTGCACAACGTTGAAATCATTCTCCACTGCGCTTGAGACAGGTGCATTCCACCTCCTATATCGTGCTCAATTGTATAGGCTTGAATGGCCTTTTGCTGCTCCTCCAACCTCTGAAGCATATAGAGGGTTGAATTCCACCTCGTTACCACTTCTTGCTTCAGATGATGGCAGGGCAGGTTCAGTAGTTTTTGGTGGTGCTCCAGTCTTCTGTACGTGGTGCCTGTACGCCGAAAGTGTCCCGCAATTCTTCTGGCCACCGACAGCATCTCTTGCACGCCCCTGTCGTTTTTTAAAAAATTCTGCACCACCAAATTCAAGGTATGTGCAAAACATGGGACGTGCTGGAATTTGCCCATATTTAATGCACACACAATATTGCTGGCGTTGTCCGATGCCACAAATCCACAGGAGAGTCCAATTGGGGTAAGCCATTCCGCGATGATCTTCCTCAGTTGCCGTAAGAGGTTTTCAGCTGTGTGCGTATTCTGGAAAGCGGTGATACAAAGCGTAGCCTGCCTAGGAAAGAGTTGGCGTTTGCGAGATGCTGCTACTGGTGCCGCCGCTGCTGTTCTTGCGGCGGGAGTCCATACATCTACCCAGTGGGCTGTCACAGTCATATAGTCCTGACCCTGCCCTGCTCCACTTGTCCACATGTCCGTGGTTAAGTGGACATTGGGTACAACTGCATTTTTTAGGACACTGGTGAGTCTTTTTCTGACGTCCGTGTACATTCTCGGTATCGCCTGCCTAGAGAAGTGGAACCTAGATGGTATTTGGTAACGGGGGCACACTGCCTCAATAAATTGTCTAGTTCCCTGTGAACTAACGGCGGATACCGGACGCACGTCTAACACCAACATAGTTGTCAAGGCCTCAGTTATCCGCTTTGCAGCAGGATGACTGCTGTGATATTTCATCTTCCTCGCAAAGGACTGTTGGACAGTCAATTGCTTACTGGAAGTAGTACAAGTGGGCTTACGACTTCCCCTCTGGGATGACGATCGACTCCCAGCAGCAACAACAGCAGCGCCAGCAGCAGTAGGCATTACACTCAAGGATGCATCGGAGGAATCCCAGGCAGGAGAGGACTCGTCAGAATTGCCAGTGACATGGCCTGCAGGACTATTGGCATTCCTGGGTAAGGAGGAAATTGACACTGAGGGAGTTGGTGGGGTGGTTTGCGTGAGCTTGGTTACAAGAGGAAGGGATTTACTGGTCAGTGGACTGCTTCCGCTGTCACCCAAAGTTTTTGAACTTGTCACTGACTTATTATGAATGCGCTGCAGGTGACGTATAAGGGAGGATGTTCCGAGGTGGTTAACGTCCTTACCCCTACTTATTACAGCTTGACAAAGGCAACACACGGCTTGACAAATGTTGTCTGCATTTCTGGTGAAATACTTCCACACCGAAGAGCTGATTTTTTTTGTATTTTGACCAGGCATGTCAATGGCCCTATTCCTCCCACGGACAACAGGTGTCTCCCCGGGTGCCTGACTTAAACAAACCACCTCACCATCAGAATCCTCCTGGTCAATTTCCTCCCCAGTGCCAGCAACACCCATATCCTCCTCATCCTGGTGTACTTCAACACTGACATCTTCAATCTGACTATCAGGAACTGGACTGCGGGTGCTCCTTCCAGCACTTGCAGGGGGCGTGCAAATGGTGGAAGGCGCATGCTCTTCACGTCCAGTGTTGGGAAGGTCAGGCATCGCAACCGACACAATTGGACTCTCCTTGTGGATTTGGGATTTCGAAGAACGCACAGTTCTTTGCGGTGCTTTTGCCAGCTTGAGTCTTTTCAGTTTTCTAGCGAGAGGCTGAATGCTTCCATCCTCATGTGAAGCTGAACCACTAGCCATGAACATAGGCCAGGGCCTCAGCCGTTCCTTGCCACTCCGTGTGGTAAATGGCATATTGGCAAGTTTACGCTTCTCCTCCGACAATTTTATTTTAGGTTTTGGAGTCCTTTTTTTACTGATATTTGGTGTTTTGGATTTGACATGCTCTGTACTATGACATTGGGCATCGGCCTTGGCAGACGACGTTGCTGGCATTTCATCGTCTCGGCCATGACTAGTGGCAGCAGCTTCAGCACGAGGTGGAAGTGGATCTTGATCTTTCCCTAATTTTGGAACCTCAACATTTTTGTTCTCCATATTTTAATAGGCACAACTAAAAGGCACCTCAGGTAAACAATGGAGATGGATGGATACTAGTATACTTATGGATGGACTGCCGAGTGCCGATACAGAGGTAGCTACAGCCGTGGACTACCGTACTGTGTCTGCTGCTAATATAGACTGGATGATAATGAGATGAAATCAATATATATATATGTATGTATATATAATATCACTAGTACTGCAGCCGGACAGGTAGATAATATATTTATTAGGTAATGATGACTGATGACGGACCTGCTGGACACTGTCAGCTCAGCAGCACCGCAGACTGCTACAGTAAGCTACTATACTATAGTAGTATGTACAAAGAAGAAAGAAAAAAAAAAAACCACGGGTAGGTGGTATACAATTATGGATGGATTGCCGAGTGCCGACACAGAGGTAGCTACAGCCGTGGACTACCGTACTGTGTCTGCTGCTAATATAGACTGGATGATAATGAGATGAAATCAATATATATATATGTATGTATATATAATATCACTAGTACTGCAGCCGGACAGGTAGATAATATATTTATTAGGTAATGATGACTGATGACGGACCTGCTGGACACTGTCAGCTCAGCAGCACCGCAGACTGCTACAGTAAGCTACTATACTATAGTAGTATGTACAAAGAAGAAAGAAAAAAAAAAACCACGGGTAGGTGGTATACAATTATGGATGGACTGCCGAGTGCCGACACAGAGGTAGCTACAGCCGTGGACTAACGTACTGTGTCTGCTGCTAATATAGACTGGATGGTTGATAATGAGATGAAATCAATATATATATATGTATGTATATATAATATCACTAGTACTGCAGCCGGACAGGTAGATAATATATTTATTAGGTAATGATGACTGATGACGGACCTGCTGGACACTGTCAGCTCAGCAGCACCGCAGACTGCTACAGTAAGCTACTATACTATAGTAGTATGTACAAAGAAGAAAAAAAAAAACCACGGGTAGGTGGTATACAATTATGGATGGACTGCCGAGTGCCGACACAGAGGTAGCTACAGCCGTGGACTAACGTACTGTGTCTGCTGCTAATATAGACTGGATGATTGATAATGAGATGAAATCAATATATATATGTATGTATATATAATATCACTAGTACTGCAGCCGGACAGGTAGATAATATATTTATTAGGTAATGATGACTGATGACGGACCTGCTGGACACTGTCAGCTCAGCAGCACCGCAGACTGCTACAGTAAGCTACTATACTCTATAGTAGTATGTACAAAGAAGAAAGAAAAAAAAAAACCACGGGTAGGTGGTATACAATTATGGATGGACTGCCGAGTGCCGACACAGAGGTAGCTACAGCCGTGGACTACCGTACTGTGTCTGCTGCTAATATAGACTGGATGATAATGAGATGAAATCAATATATATATATATGTATGTATATATAATATCACTAGTACTGCAGCCGGACAGGTAGATAATATATTTATTAGGTAATGATGACTGATGACGGACCTGCTGGACACTGTCAGCTCAGCAGCACCGCAGACTGCTACAGTAAGCTACTATACTATAGTAGTATGTACAAAGAAGAAAGAAAAAAAAAAAACCACGGGTAGGTGGTATACAATTATGGATGGACTGCCGAGTGCCGACACAGAGGTAGCTACAGCCGTGGACTAACGTACTGTGTCTGCTGCTAATATAGACTGGATGATTGATAATGAGATGAAATCAATATATATATATATATGTATGTATATATAATATCACTAGTACTGCAGCCGGACAGGTAGATAATATATTTATTAGGTAATGATGACTGATGACGGACCTGCTGGACACTGTCAGCTCAGCAGCACCGCAGACTGCTACAGTAAGCTACTATACTATAGAAGTATGTACAAAGAAGAAAGAAAAAAAAAAACCACGGGTAGGTGGTATACAATTATGGATGGACTGCCGAGTGCCGACACAGAGGTAGCTACAGCCGTGGACTAACGTACTGTGTCTGCTGCTAATATAGACTGGATGATTGATAATGAGATGAAATCAATATATATATGTATGTATATATAATATCACTAGTACTGCAGCCGGACAGGTAGATAATATATTTATTAGGTAATGATGACTGATGACGGACCTGCTGGACACTGTCAGCTCAGCAGCACCGCAGACTGCTACAGTAAGCTACTATACTCTATAGTAGTATGTACAAAGAAGAAAGAAAAAAAAAAACACGGGTAGGTGGTATACAATTATGGATGGACTGCCGAGTGCCGACACAGAGGTAGCTACAGCCGTGGACTAACGTACTGTGTCTGCTGCTAATATAGAGTCTAGACTGGATGATAAATTATTGATAATGAGATGAAATCAATATAATATCACTAGTACTGCAGCCGGACAGGTACTATATATATTTATTATGTAATGACTGATGACGGACCTGCTGGACACTGTCAGGTCAGCACAGCACCGCAGACTGCTACAGTAAGCTACTATAGTAGTATGTATAAAGAAGAATGAAAAAAAAAAAAACCACGGGTAGGTGGTATACAATATTATATATATATATATATATTATATACAATTATATATATATATATATATATATATATATATTAAACTGGTGGTGATTGATTATTAAACTGGTGGTCACTTCAGGTCACGTTGCAACTTGCAACTAGTACTCCGAGGCCTAAGCAGACAATCACAAAATATATTATTATACTGGTGGTCAGTGTGGTCACAACAATGGCAGTGTGGCACTGACTCTGGCAGCAAAAGTGTGCACTGTACGTTATATGTACTCCTGAGTCCTGCTCTCAGATTCTAACTGCTCCCCACTGTCAGTGTCTCCCCCACAAGTCAGATAATACACTTACAGTCACACTATCTATTATCTAATCTAGTATAAATATCACTTCAGCAAGTAGTATAGTAGTATACAGTATAGTAGTACTCCTCCTAATAATGCTCCCCAAAATACTGTGTCTCTGTGACAGGACGATACCGTACGGAAGCACTCGCAGCTTCCGCGTCCCGTTGACTGCGCACAGAATGGAAGGTCAAGCCGCACGAGGCCTGACCACATAGGGGATTCCCGCTTACCGTCAGTATCCGCCTGTTACTGACTCCACCCACTGCGCTGTGGGCGGGTTCTCGCTGCCACCACCAAACTCCTAACCTGCCGTGGCGTTTGGAACCACGGTTCTGCTCTGTATGTGCCGACGCACTGCTTTACCACACCTGTGCGGTGTCGACGAATCCCCACTAGCCACTTGCTAGGCCTCTACCGGTAGCTGGCGGAAGGCGGAGCTTGGAGACGTCAGGTGCTTCCCTGGACAGCCGGAGAACGGGGCTAGGTTTGGCCTAACCCTGTTGGTCACAAGATGAAGCAGTCTTCTTGAGGCAAAGGTGTTTTATTGCTCAAAAACCTTTAAAAAGGCTCCTCCCTATTGCTAGGGGCAACAGCATACAATTAAGATGTTTCAGCAGAAGAAGATGTTACAATACACAATCCTATGGGCCAACTGCCCTCCTTTTATCCCTCTCCAAGACCCTCTACCACAGGGGGTAAGCCCGCCCTGTGGTGTACAACCAATCAATGTTTACCCATGAGCTGTGCATGCTCTGGACTCATGCACACCTAACATTGTCCCCAATGGACAGTGGGGAGTGGCCGGTCTCCTTTGTCTCTCCCATCTGGGAGAGCAGGCTACTCCCACGGTGCCGTTCAGTCTGGCTGGGGGGAGGTTTTCCCTCCTAAACTGACTTCCAGAAACCTGCCCGGGACCCCTTCTCACTGCCTGCAGCCTGGATTTGGGCTCCAGAGCTGGGCAGCCTGGCTCCCCGGTCCAGGTCTCTGGTCCACTACGGCTGATCTCCATGGAGCTCCAAGAAACCACTCAGCTTGTTTTATGGCTAAGCTGCTTCTCTTTCTCCCTGTCCCCATTGGAACTGTGAGGCTGGATGGGAATGCATTCCGTTTTTAGGGAAAAGGTCTGGGAGAATCCATCAGCCTGCACAGCTATGGATTCCCCCCTCCTGGGACACACAATCAAGTAAGTGCATTTTATCTTTAAATACATTACATTTTTAAATCACACTGTACATTTCTCTTTAAATATACCCTGAGCCTGTGCCCTGCACAGACTCTACATACTCAGGCACTGCAGTGCCTTCCCTAGCCCTGCAGCCTGGCTGTGAGGGCTCTCTGTGTGCTGGAGGTATGGGGCTGGCTTCCCCCATCCTCCAGCCTGCTTTTCTGCCTCTGGGGTTCCAGGGAGCTGGCTCTCCCTGTCCCCCCAGGGTGGCACTAATCAGTGGCCTCGCCGCACCCCCCTGTACCTAAGCCCGGCGGACCGGGACACTTGTCCCGGCCGCCGTGACCCTGGCTTGTTTTAGCGCTGAGGCGCCGGGAGCGTAGCTCCCGGACCCCAGCGCTCACCATCCTGCTGGCCCGCCTAATGTGCCCACGCCGCTAGGGAGCCGGCTAGCCCGGTCCCCCCTGAGCGGCGCCTGTCTTGTGGCCTCGCTGCAGCGTCCGGCGGGGAGCCGGGCTGCAGCGCACCCCCCTTGCTGCCCGGCAGCCCGGGACGCTCGTCCCGGCTGCCGCGGCTGGCCGCCTCCAGTGTGCTGAGGCGCCGGGAGCGGAGCTCCCGTCCCCAGCACAGGCAGACCCAGAGCGCGCTGCAGCGGGAGCTGAGCTCCCAGCCGCAGCGGCTCACCCTTCTCCCCCCCCCCGGCGCACACACAGCTCAGTGTGCCGGGGGGCTGTGCTCACCGCTGCCGGGAGCGGAGCTCCCGGACTCCGGCGGTGCCCATCTGAAGGCTGCAGCGGGAGCTGATCTCCCGCATGCAGCAGTCCTCGTCTCCCCCGGCGCGCACACTCCAGTGCGCCCGGGGGTGCACCGACCGCTGCCGGGAGCGGAGCTCCCGGACGTCGGCGGTCAGCGGCTGCCCTCTCCCCCGGCGCGCACACTCTGCTGAGCGCGCCGGGGGCTGTCCTCCTTGCCGTGGTCTCCGGAGGGGTCCGGGACCACGGCACAGTTTTAAACAAAATACAATTTAAACATTTTATAAACATGGCGACTAGCGCCCAACACATTTTAAATTTGGCGCCAAGCGCCCTTTGTTCTTGGCAAATGGCGCCGGGCACTAGGGGATTAACCCCTTCAGTGCCAGGGCGGCCATTTGCCTCGTGGCTGGGGCTCTCCGGCCACACTCCTCCCCCCCCATTCAAGCGGGTCAACCAGGGACCCATGTCCCAACGATTTGGGTCCTGGTCCCGCAGTCCTTAATGAGTTTATCGGGAGTTCTTTGGGGGTTCAGGCTCCTCCTGACGTGACAGTCCATCTGCATTGCTATGAGCCTTGCCTTGCTTGTGGATAATATGGAAGTCATAAACCTGAAGAGCAAGGCTCCACCGCAACAGTCTGCCGTTTTCCCCCGTGGTGTGTTGGAGCCACCGTAATGGATTGTGGTCCGTTACCACCGTAAAATGGCGGCCATACAAATAGGGCTGAAGCTTCTTCACAGCCCAAACAATAGCCAAACACTCCTTTTCAATTGTGGCATACCCCACCTCCCGCGGTAGCAGCTTTCTGCTCAAATAGGCCACAGGGTGCTCCTGCCCATCCGGCCCCTCCTGGCTCAGTACTGCCCCGAGTCCGTACTGTGACGCATCAGTTTGTACAACAAAGTTTTTACTATAGTCCGGCGCCATCAGTACTGGAGCTTGTACTAGAGCAGTTTTCAACGACTGGAATGCCAACTCACATGCGGTCGTCCAGTCAACTATCTTGGGGAGTTTCTTCTTAGTCAGATCAGTCAGGGGTTTGGCCACAGAACTAAAGTCAGGGACAAAACGTCTGTAGTATCCTGCGATCCCTAAGAAAGCCAGGACCTGTCTCTGGGTTGTGGGCCGGGGCCAGTCTCGGATCGCCTCCACCTTCGCTGGTTCAGGCTTCACCTTACCTCCCCCCACACGGTGCCCCAGGTACTGTACCTCTGTCATCCCCATTTGGCACTTGTCTGCCCTGATGGTCAGACCTGCCCACCGAATCCTCTCTAACACCAACCCCACATGGCCCAGGTGCTCTTCCCAGGTTCGGCTGAAGACAGCAATGTCATCCAAGTAGGCCTGGGCGAACTCTCGGAACCCCTTCAGCAGGTCATCGACCACACTCTGGAAGGTGGCTGGCGCATTCTTCATCCCGAATGGCATCGTTTTGAACTCAAACAAGCCAAAGGAGGTGATGAAGGCGGACCGTTCCTGAGCGTCGGGAGTCATTGGTATCTGCCAATACCCCTTGCTCAGATCGAACGTAGAGATGTACTTCGCCCCAGCCAGCTCGTCTAACAGTGCGTCAATGCGGGGTAGGGGATAGGCGTCGGATTTGGTTACTTCGTTCAACCGGCGGTAGTCTACGCAGAACCTGGTTGTCCGGTCCTTCTTGGGAACCAGTACAACGGAGGCGGCCCAGGGACTGTTGGAGCGCGTGATTACGCCTAGCGCTAACATCTCCTGCACCTCTTGGTAGATACTCGCCTGCGCCTCTGGTGAGACCCGATACGCGGGTTGCCGAATCGGCCTATGCTCACCAGTGTCTACATGATGGGCACGTAGGGAAGTCAGGCCGGGCTTCCTACTGAACTGGGCCTCAAAGGACAGCAGCACTGACTCCAGCTGCTCCCTCTTGTGGTTACCAAGCTCACTGCTCCAGCTAACTTCCTCTACACCACCCTCACCCTTGGCATCCGCGAGGAGGTCAGGAATGGGATCTTTTCCTGGTTCCTCCATCGGCAGGCAGCACACAGCGGCTACCGACTCCACACGCTCGTGGTATGCCTTCAACATGTTTATATGGTAGGTACGCTGCCTCCTACCATCGCTGTCAAATGACACCACGTAGGTGATGTCGCTTAGGCGTTTTGCAACCGTGTACGGTCCCGCCCAGGCAGCCTGGAGCTTGTTCTGACGTGTGGGCACCAGAACCAGCACCTTCTGCCCTACTCCAAAGACCCGAGCACGCGCGCCCTGGTCATACCAAGTCTTCTGCTTGGTCTGTGCTTCCGCAAGATTCGCTTGCGCTAGTCCCATAAGATTCTCTAACCGATCTCTGAGCTTCAACACATACTCCACCACGGACTCATCCTGGTGGATCAGCTCCCCCTCCCAAGCCTCCCGGAACAGGTCAAGAGGTCCACGGACTCTGCGGCCATATAGTAACTCGAAGGGCGAGAATCCGGTTGACTCCTGGGGCACCTCCCGATATGCAAACAGGAGGTGCGGCAGGTATCGCTCCCAGTCTCCTCCCTCCGAAGTCACAAATGCCCGTAGCATCTGCTTCAGAGTGCCATTGAATCTCTCGCAAAGTCCGTTAGTCTGGGGATGATAGGGGGCAGTGCGGAGTTGGCGCACCCCGCACTTCGCCCAGAGACACTGGACCAGATCACTCATGAACTGCGTCCCTTGATCGGTTAGGATCTCACTGGGGAACCCTACTCTACTAAATATGCCTAGCAGAGCGTCCGCTACCTTTTCCGCAGTGATGGCGGACAGAGCCACAGCCTCTGGATACCGGGTAGCATAATCCACCACGGTGAGGATGTATCTCTTCCCCGATCTACTGGGCACAGGTAGGGGACCGACTATGTCCACGGCCACTCGTTGGAAAGGTTCCCCGACTATTGGCAAAGACCTCAGGGGAGCCCGAGCACTGGGGCGTCCAAGCCGTTGGCACACATCACAGGACTTACAGTAGGTCCGGACGTCATCCGACACTCCGGGCCAAAAAAAGTTCTGCGTCAGGCGCCTCAGTGTCCGGTCCCTCCCCAGGTGTCCCGCCAAAGGAATTTCATGGGCAACTGACATCAGTTGCTCCCGAAAGCTCCTGGGAACCACCAGTTGAACTTTCTCCCGCACTGGCCTATCCCCCTCTACCTTGGCTACCCGGTACAGTAACCGTTTCCACCAGGTCACACTCCCTGCCCCCATCCCAGCAAGGCCGCGGCCAGCTTGGCGCCTCATGCCTTCCAGGGATGGGTCAGAGAGCTGAGCTTCCCTAAACTCCTGCCTGCGGCCCTCACTTTCTCCTAGGTTTGGACACTCTACAGGGGGAATATTGGGGTCAGTCAAGTTGGGGTCAGTCATGGTAGGGTCGGGGTAGTCACTCATACTCACCGCCGGAGTTGGCAAACCACTAGGGACAGGAGCATCACTGGGCACCCGCACAGGATTCAGCAAACTGGAACCGACATCCTCTGCGTTGCTAGGGGACGTAGGCCCACCAGAGGCAAGGGGCAGATGTGCTGATCTGGCCGCTGTGGTCTTTTCCTCTGGGATGGCTGACGCTGTGGTTGGCGGTTGTTCAGCCGCTAGGGTCTTTTCCTCTGGGCTGGGCGGTGCTGGCAGAGACGATGAAGACTGTAGTCTGGCCGCTTGACTCCGGGTGATGGCGTTCGCGAAGGCAGTAACGATCCCTCCACCGAGATCATTCCCCAAGACGACATCAGTTGGGAGGCCATCCATTACGGCAACATCTCTTAGCTCTTGTCCAGCTCCCCAGTCGAGGTAGACTCTGGCCATGGGCACTTCTCGCTCTAGCCCATCGGCCACGGTAACTTTTGCAGTGCAACCCTGCAGTACGGCAGCAGGGTCGACCAGGTGGGGGCTTACAACGGTTATGGAGGCCCCAGAGTCTCTTAAGCCTTCGCCCTGCAGGGATCCCACTTGGACCGGCTGCAGGTGCCGCCACATATTTGGTGGGGGCTTCTTAGCCATACAGGTGACTCTTTCCGTGGAGTCCACCTGTTTCTTGCCACACTCCATCGGACTGACTGGAGGGGGTACAGTCTCTGGAAGCTCATCTTCCCGGGTTAAGCAAGCAATCCGGGCTCCAGCACTCGGATTTGGGGCACGAGTCTGGGGTGCTTGGGATGCAGGACAGTTCATCCTCAGATGTCCGATCTTCCCACAGCCATAGCACTTTTTGTCCAGGCGTGGCTCCGATGGCCTCTGATTACTGGCAGGGGCACTGCGGGGCGGTTGCTGGCCAAAAGCACCCGGGTTGGAAGATGCTTGCTTTGGGGGGCGATGAGCTGAAGAGGGGTGTCCCCCTGGTGGTACAGTCTTTTGGGGTTGGCTGCTGGTTGGGCGCTTCTGCCCCTGCGGCCGAATTGCCACATATTTGTCTGCTAACTGGGCAGCCATCTTTAAGCTGGGTGGCTCCCGATCTAGCACCCACTCCTTCACTTCTGGGGCGCACCTGCGGTAGAACTGCTCCCTGCAGATCAGGTCGATCAGTGCGTCCCACGTAGTGGCTTCCGAATCCTTCACCCACTTCACCACGTACTGCCTCAGCTGGGTGGCGAACTGCTCATGGGTGCTGCTAGGATTCTTGGGCAAGTCTCTGAATTTCTTCCTGTAAGACTCAGGAGTGATGAAGAATCGCTGGAGGAGGGCCTTCGCGACTTCGTCGTAGTTCCCACAGTCCTCCGTCGCCACTCCTCGATAGGCCTCCAAGGCCTCTCCATGCAGAGTGGGCACAAGGTGTCTCACCCACTCCGACTTGGGTAGATCATGTAGTTTACAAGTCCTCTCAAAGACTTGCAAATGTCCATCAATGTCCCCATCACTGTCTGCAAACTTGGCAAACTGAACTCGTCCTGATCTGTGTACAACAGCTGACAACGGCTCCCGGGGTACCACGGCCTGTGATGCCCGCTCCGCATGCCACATCCGAATGACAAGCATGCGTTCTTGCTCCGTTGCCCTTTCCCCCAATTCCGCTAGCCGATCTGCTAGGGTATCCGGGTCGCCCCCCCTGGGACGTTGGGATCCTGGCCCTGCTAGGGATTGCTGGGAAATATGGCTGTTGTGAGAGAGGGCGGGGCTTGTGGATCTCACCGGTCCTGTGCGAAGGTCCACTGTTGGGTCGTCCTCTGCGATGCTGACGCCGTCAGTGTTTTCCACCTCCACCTGAGACTCCTCCCAGCTCCTGAGCGCCGCCTGCATGACGCTCCTGGACGCGTTGAAAGGGATTTCCACACCCTTCCCCTGGCACACGATCTCCAGATCCTCCTTGGACATTCCGCTGAATTCCGCCATCTTGTGCGTTCTCCTGCGCTGCAGTTACTCCTCTCCTGAGTAACTCGGCTTCTCCAATCAGGTGATGAAAAGCCGCCTGGGATTATCCCACCACTATGCCACCAATTTCTGTGACAGGACGATACCGTACGGAAGCACTCGCAGCTTCCGCGTCCCGTTGACTGCGCACAGAATGGAAGGTCAAGCCGCACGAGGCCTGACCACATAGGGGATTCCCGCTTACCGTCAGTATCCGCCTGTTACTGACTCCACCCACTGCGCTGTGGGCGGGTTCTCGCTGCCACCACCAAACTCCTAACCTGCCGTGGCGTTTGGAACCACGGTTCTGCTCTGTATGTGCCGACGCACTGCTTTACCACACCTGTGCGGTGTCGACGAATCCCCACTAGCCACTTGCTAGGCCTCTACCGGTAGCTGGCGGAAGGCGGAGCTTGGAGACGTCAGGTGCTTCCCTGGACAGCCGGAGAACGGGGCTAGGTTTGGCCTAACCCTGTTGGTCACAAGATGAAGCAGTCTTCTTGAGGCAAAGGTGTTTTATTGCTCAAAAACCTTTAAAAAGGCTCCTCCCTATTGCTAGGGGCAACAGCATACAATTAAGATGTTTCAGCAGAAGAAGATGTTACAATACACAATCCTATGGGCCAACTGCCCTCCTTTTATCCCTCTCCAAGACCCTCTACCACAGGGGGTAAGCCCGCCCTGTGGTGTACAACCAATCAATGTTTACCCATGAGCTGTGCATGCTCTGGACTCATGCACACCTAACATTGTCCCCAATGGACAGTGGGGAGTGGCCGGTCTCCTTTGTCTCTCCCATCTGGGAGAGCAGGCTACTCCCACGGTGCCGTTCAGTCTGGCTGGGGGGAGGTTTTCCCTCCTAAACTGACTTCCAGAAACCTGCCCGGGACCCCTTCTCACTGCCTGCAGCCTGGATTTGGGCTCCAGAGCTGGGCAGCCTGGCTCCCCGGTCCAGGTCTCTGGTCCACTACGGCTGATCTCCATGGAGCTCCAAGAAACCACTCAGCTTGTTTTATGGCTAAGCTGCTTCTCTTTCTCCCTGTCCCCATTGGAACTGTGAGGCTGGATGGGAATGCATTCCGTTTTTAGGGAAAAGGTCTGGGAGAATCCATCAGCCTGCACAGCTATGGATTCCCCCCTCCTGGGACACACAATCAAGTAAGTGCATTTTATCTTTAAATACATTACATTTTTAAATCACACTGTACATTTCTCTTTAAATATACCCTGAGCCTGTGCCCTGCACAGACTCTACATACTCAGGCACTGCAGTGCCTTCCCTAGCCCTGCAGCCTGGCTGCGAGGGCTCTCTGTGTGCTGGAGGTATGGGGCTGGCTTCCCCCATCCTCCAGCCTGCTTTTCTGCCTCTGGGGTTCCAGGGAGCTGGCTCTCCCTGTCCCCCCAGGGTGGCACTAATCAGTGGCCTCGCCGCACGCAGCGGCGCACCCCCCTGTACCTAAGCCCGGCGGACCGGGACACTTGTCCCGGCCGCCGTGACCCTGGCTTGTTTTAGCGCTGAGGCGCCGGGAGCGTAGCTCCCGGACCCCAGCGCTCACCATCCTGCTGGCCCGCCTAATGTGCCCACGCCGCTAGGGAGCCGGCTAGCCCGGTCCCCCCTGAGCGGCGCCTGTCTTGTGGCCTCGCTGCAGCGTCCGGCGGGGAGCCGGGCTGCAGCGCACCCCCCTTGCTGCCCGGGACGCTCGTCCCGGCTGCCGCGGCTGGCCGCCTCCAGTGTGCTGAGGCGCCGGGAGCGGAGCTCCCGTCCCCAGCACAGGCAGACCCAGAGCGCGCTGCAGCGGGAGCTGAGCTCCCAGCCGCAGCGGCTCACCCTTCTCCCCCCCCCGGCGCACACACAGCTCAGTGTGCCGGGGGGCTGTGCTCACCGCTGCCGGGAGCGGAGCTCCCGGACTCCGGCGGTGCCCATCTGAAGGCTGCAGCGGGAGCTGATCTCCCGCATGCAGCAGTCCTCGTCTCCCCCGGCGCGCACACTCCAGTGCGCCCGGGGGTGCACCGACCGCTGCCGGGAGCGGAGCTCCCGGACGTCGGCGGTCAGCGGCTGCCCTCTCCCCCGGCGCGCACACTCTGCTGAGCGCGCCGGGGGCTGTCCTCCTTGCCGTGGTCTCCGGAGGGGTCCGGGACCACGGCACAGTTTTAAACAAAATACAATTTAAACATTTTATAAACATGGCGACTAGCGCCCAACACATTTTAAATTTGGCGCCAAGCGCCCTTTGTTCTTGGCAAATGGCGCCGGGCACTAGGGGATTAACCCCTTCAGTGCCAGGGCGGCCATTTGCCTCGTGGCTGGGGCTCTCCGGCCACACTCTCTCTCTTCTCTAAACAGAGAGGACGCCAGCCACGTCCTCTCCCTATGACTCTCAATGCACGTGTGAAAATGGCGGCGACGCGCGGCTCCTTATATAGAATCCGAGTCTCGCGATAGAATCCGAGCCTCGCGAGAATCCGACAGCGTGATGATGACGTTCGGGCGCGCTCGGGTTAGCCGAGCAAGGCGGGAAGATCCGAGCCTGCTCGGACCCGTGTAAAAAACCTGAAGTTCGGGCGGGTTCGGATTCAGAGGAACCGAACCCGCTCATCTCTAATTGACGTATCATTTATAATTAGCATACTATAAAAGTATACAGAGCAGCTGATTGGTGGGAATCTTCTCCACTCGCTCACTTATCCACTTTTATCACTGCTTAGTACATCTCCCCTTGAGGCTATAACAAGTAATCAAGGTTAGACTGGCCCCAGTAGGCCCCACTGCCTGAGGGCCCACCTTCTCCTCTAGGGATCAGGTACCAGACTGTGTACATGAATTATAGACTATGCATATGTGATATTATACTCGGGTTAAAGTGAGGGGGAACGAGTTAATGGTAGGGGGGGACTAGTTCCACCTCCTCCTTTGCCCGGAACAGTAATTCCAACAGAAAAGCCTGCCCCATCACCAGGTCAATAGATGATGCATGCGGCGCTAGTGTTACTGATGAGCTGCAGCCACATCCTCCTTCCTCAGGTCCAGGTGGCTGCATGGTCCTCCTCCATCTACAGTCCACCCCTCCTGTACTCACACATGCTGTGTCTTTTGGGTAGCATTCATCCCCTCCTCAGGTCCCAGTGGTTTCCTTTTTTGGCATGGCATATGTGATGTCATGATGTCATGAAGAGTCATGTAGAGAAGGCTCTGTGCATCTTGCAGACAAGATGAGAGAGGGCTGGAGGGACAAGGGAAGTGGGGAAGCTGCTGTAGATATAGAGGACATGGAGCTGCTGTAGGGACACGAGCATTTCCATGGTGGGCCCTTTGTGCACCAGTCTGACACTGCAAATAATCTATCTTTGGTAATGATGTTATTATTAGTACCAATGCCACCTGATTCTACCTATTTTGTTTTGCTTGTTTTGGTAGATCATAAAAGATGTTATTTGTGTTGCTTGATGTTTAGAGTTGGAGATATGGTGGACAAAGGAAAAGTATGTAAAGTTCAGGTTCCTTAGTTATATTGCTGAAGATATAATAAATGTACTACTAGGTGGAGCTATACAGTATGGGTAAAGGCAATTACATTCAGTTCAAACTGGTAAAGAATACTACAGTATTGTTGCAGGTGTAGTTGACGCCTGAGGTCCAGTGGAAAGTCCACCAGTGCTTGATACAAAAATGCATTTTAAAAACTTGCTGTATATGTGTATGTAGATGTGGCCAAGGAAAGATTCTGCCGCATTATGTTTACATAGTTAATAACATTCTGAAAATACTGTTTAGGGACACTGCAGCCAAAAATCTAAACTGCGATTCCCTATTCTACTGATCCGATGATTGGCGATCAAAAACAACGGTCAATAGACATTGATGATCGGTGATCCATCGGGGGAATTGACAGAATACAGCATGTTAAAAATCCCTGACTCGCTGATCCTTAAAAGTTTTTTATTGGAATTGGTATAGTAAGGATTTCCAACATGTTGGATTTTCCCAATCCCCCAACCCAGGCATTGGGGTAATGGGGAATTGCCCCAATAGCTGCCTGATGTATGGGCCCCATAAGCACATCAGTCATGATCCTGTCCAAACATAAGTCATATACTACAATACCAATTTAGTAATCTTTAATATCTTAAAAATATAGACCTTGATTATGTCATATTTTTTGGCACTTTATTAAATACTAATGCAATAAATACTAACTTTTACAGCCATGTGAATAGACAATGAAATATGCATTCAAAGAAAAAAGGAATATAATTGATAACTTAGTTAACCTTTAAAAAGTAAAAAAAAAGAAACAAGAGGGAAGAGCAGGTGAGTGGGAGGAGATTAATCTTAATGAGCCAATGAAGTGACTGACAGAGGGGGTTGTGGAGATGGGGTGTGGTACAGAAGATCTACAATTTCTAGGTCAACAGTTTTCAGGTCGATCCCATATGGTTGACATGCATTAGGTCGACACTGATAAAAGGTCTACATGAACAAAAGGTAAACCTACAGTATGAAAGGTCAACACAAGAAAAAGTCAACAGGTACAAAAGATCAACATATGGAAAGGTCGACACAAAAAGATTGACACAACATATTTTTTATTGTTTTGGTGTTGTTTTCACAGTCAGAGCCCAGTGAACCCCAAGTAGTGTACCACATCCCCATGCAGTACTCACGAGTTGTGGTCAAGGTGTCTCACTTCGCCAACGCTGCACTTGGCACAGGTTACTAGTCCCAATTGTAGTCCACGTGGATGGTAAAGTATGATAAAGGTTTAAAACATGCAAAAAAAACTTAAAAAGTTGTCGACTTGTGTCGACCATATATGTATAGAGTCTAGACCATTGCCATGTCGACCACTTGAACCTCTTGACATTTTGTACCTGTTGATATTTTCCAGTGTCGACCTTTCATAGGTTGACCTTTCGTTCATGTTGACCTAGTGCATGTCGGCCATATAGGGTCAACCTATTGACTGTAAACATAGATATTGTCTGTCTACACATTGGAACCCGCGGAGATGACGATATTGGAAAACAAGTTGGGCAACAAAAAGATGGAGTTTCTTAGGCCGTTGAGGAGTAGATTACATTAATCTAGACAAGAGATTGTACTCATGCTGCAGATCACGCTGTTGTAGTGTAGACAGCCAAACCTGGTATAACATTGTGCTGGTAACCAGTCCAAGCTATAGTAAAGGTTACTAATTTATGCGTAGTGGGTGGGCCCATACTTTGTTTTTTAAACCTTTTTTTACAACAGTAATGGTACATGCTGATGATGGCTGTCATCAACACATATATTTATGCCAGACTTGAAGGAAGCTTTTCTGCAGATGTATCATGCAGCCTACACTAACAAGGCCACGTCTCCAGGTAGCATACTACTCTTACATGGGCATTCACCTACTATTCAAAACTTGCTGTTGCACACCACTGACCTGCTTAGCCAGGTGTGAGGGTCCTCAATTTTAATGTATGCTTAACTTAGAATTCTGCTTTGTTTTACCATGCAGACTTTAAATCCAAACATCTGTATTTGACAGTGTTATCTATATCAGATCTCTCATAATGGTTGTGTATATACATGTTTGTTTACCTATTGTCCAGAGTAATGATAATAGATGGGGGAATAATACTAACAATATGATATACAATGTAACCAAATTAATAGCAGAAGCCTCTGAGCAGGTGCACCAACAGACTCGCCGTGCACCGATAATTGGGGGGGGGTGGGGGGGGGTGCACCAGCCAATCAGCTTGCTAAATGCTATGTTGCAGGATGTGTTTGAAAAAGGACAGTTAGGAGATGATTTGCTGGTCATTTATCACTCTTTATCCATCTCCACTCTATCACTTGCCTGACTGACTTCTACCTCTCTCCCAAGCGCAGCACACAGCATCCAGTCCTCTCTCTCTCCCTTGCACACAAAACCTCTGCAACAGGAGGAGGGGGGGGGGGGTTCCTTTTGGTACAATATACAGTATGATAAATGGAACCAAAATATTTACATATGAAGCATTAATGTGTTACAGTCTTTTCCATATTGTTATTCAAGTTTGATCAAGCTTCAGGGGATAGTCACCTATAGGCAGCAGGCTGCAGGCGTTGGGTATGAATTCCGGCGGCCAGGATCCCGGCGGTCAGCATACCGACACCGGGATCCCAGCTGCTAGAATGCTGGCAGGGGGGCAAGCGCAACGAAGCCCCTTGCGGGCTCGTTGTGCTAACGGCGCTGATGGCTTGGTGGCTCGCTGCGCTCGCCACAGGTTCTATTCCCACTCTGTGGGTGTCGTGGTCACTTTATGGGTGTCGTGGTCACTTTATGGGTGTCGTGCCCATGTTAGCCGGGAATCCGTCTGGTGGCCACCACCCGAGGGGGAATAGAACCTTATGATGACCAAAGGTTGCACCCGGGCCTGAAACATGGTGAGCGCAGTGAGCCCATGAGGGGCAAGCTGCATTTGAGGTTGGGATTCCGGCTGTCGGGATTCCGGCCTCTGTGTTTTGACCGCCTGGATCTCGGCAGTCGGGAAATCCATACTGATCCCAGTTACACATTCCGGCTGCAGAGTGTGCTGATAAGAGCATAGCATTGCAGTTATTTCCCTTAGAAGGCTTCAGTTTATTAGGTCACAATGTTGACATGAGAATGCTGATATGGTTAAAATATTGACAGGCCACATATCAACATTTAAGCATGTCGACACTAAAGAAATGTTGTGTCACAATGTCAACATGGCATTTTTCAGGTAACTCTACTGGCAATGTCGACATTTCCCCTAACATGTTATCTGTCCAGATTTTGCAGATGTCAACATGCTAGATGTGCTGAAATTGCAACCATGTCGATATCATAATATTTAACATTTTGATGTTGAGCTTATGATTGCTCACAAAGTCAATACCAGGGCTGGACTACCCATCTGGCACTTCTGACAAATGCCAGAAGGGCCGCTGGCCTGATGGGTCGGTCCAGCTATGTAGAGAGATAGGGGCTGGCTGAGCATTCTGCTTAGCTGCCTGGCTCACATAGACAGGAGCTGGATAAGCACCTCCAGCTTCCGGCTTTCTGTTCGGACACCCAGCATACTATAGAGAGATGTGTGCAGTGACCATGCCCCCTTTTCATGTGCACGCACCTCAGGTGCGCACACACACTACCATGCCGGGGCTAGTAGACAGCCCCAGTCCGTATAGGGTCAATTTTGACATCATGACTACATACCCTTTAGAACACCTGCCATTTTTGAATTGCTGGATCTGTATAGATCAATGGGGTGTGGTCTGTTAGACAGTTACAAGGCGGACACCATAGGGTCGACAGTCAATAAGTCGACAGGGTCAAAAGGTTGACATGAAGAAAGTTCACACAAAAAAGTTGACTGTGTTATTTTGTGTTTTAAAACACATTTCACCAAAATTTGTTGAAATGCGTCCCCTTTTGTCTGTGATCCTACTAGGCTACTGTAATCTCCTCCTATCTGGCCTCCCTGACATATGCCTCTCTCCACTCCAATCTATCCTCAAAGCTGCTGCCCGTCTCATCTTCCTCACCAAACGTACTATATCTGTCACGTAAATTAGAACGTCAGTGGCATAAATCTCAGAATCCAAGTGACTTTCTCATATATCAGACCACCTACCACTCCTATCGTCAGGCCCTGGACACTCCCAAACAAACATATTTCCAATCTCTTTTCATGCCACCAACCCCAAGCGACTTTTTAATACATTTAAATCACTTCTTTACCCTCCCTCACCTCCCCCACTAGCTACTATCCGTGCACAAGAACTTGCTTCCTACTTCAAGGATAAGATTGATAATTCTGAGATGAAATGGTATGCTCTAACTCTGGCACTTTCTCTTCATTTGATCCCACAAGTGAAGATGAAGTATCAACTCTCTTTTCATCCTCCTACTCCACTACCTCTCCTATACCCTCACAAGTCAGTAAAACTTTGTCTCCTGTGCTTATCCAACCATAACTAAAATCTGTAATCTCTCTCTCTCTCTACTGGTATTTTTCCTTCTCTGTTTAAGCATGCAGTGATTACTCCCATTCTGAAAAAACACAATTCTGGCCCAAACACTATCTCTAACTACCGTCCCATCCCCATCTCTTAGCTCCCATGCCCCTCCAAGCTACTTGAGAGACTTGCCTACACTCGCCTCACACAGTTTCTTAACTCCCACAACTTACTGGACCCACTTCAGTCAGGTTTTCGTGCACAGCACTCCATAGAGACGGCACTGACCAAAGTTGTGAACGATCTGGTCACTGCTAGATCGAAAGGCCATTACACACTTCTTATTCTTCTAGATCTCTCTGCTGCTTTTGAAACTGTTGACCACTCTCTTCTCATATAAACACTACAATCCCTAGGTCTTCAGGACACAGCCCTTACTTGGTTCTCATCCTACCTATCTAATCGCTCTTTCAGTGTTCACTTCTCTGATTCTACCTCCTCTTCTCTACCTCTGTCACTTGGAGTACCTCGAGGCTCAGTCTTAGGCCTCTGATTTTCTCAATCTATACCTCATCGCTTGGTAAACTAATCAGCTCCTTCGGATTTCAGTATCATTTGTACGCTGATGATACTCAAATCTACCTATCCTCTACAGATTTATTGCCATCTTTATTGGTTCGTGTTACTGAATGCCTGTCTGCCATTTCATCTTGGATGTCATCTCGCCACCTCAAACTCAACATTTCTAAAACAGAATTAATTATTTCTCTTACGTCCTAGAGGATGCTGGGGACTCTGTAAGGACCATTGGTTATAGACGGGCTCCGCAGGAGACATGGGCACTATAAAGAACTTTAGAATGGGTGTGCACTGGCTCCTCCCTCTATGCCCCTCCTCCAGACCTCAGTTAGATCATGTGCCCAGAGGAGACTGGGTGCATTACAGGGAGCTCTCCTGAGTTTCTCTGAAAAAATAATTTTGTTAGGTTTTTCATTTTCAGGGAGCACTGCTGGCAACAGGCTTCCTGCATCGTGGGACTGAGGAGAGAGAAGCAGACCTACTTAAGTGATAGGCTCTGCTTCTTAGGCTACTGGACACCATTAGCTCCAGAGGGAGTCGGAACGCAGGTCTCCCCTCGCTGTTCATCACAGAGCCGCGCCGCCGTCCTCCTCGCAGAGCCGGAAGATAGAAGCCGGGTGAGTATAAGAAGAAAAGAAGACTTCAAGGCGGCAGAAGACTTCAGATCTTCCCTGAGGTAAGCGCGCCATTGCTCCCACACAACACACGCTAGCAGGCACTGATGGGTGCAGGACGGAGGCAGTAGTTATATAAATCCCCGCCAGTATTATAAAATTGAGCGGGACCGAAGCCCGCCGCTGGAGGGGGCGGAGCTTGGTCCCACAGCACTAACCAGCGCCATTTTCTCAACAGAGCACTGCAGAGACGCTGGCTCCCCGGACTCTCCCCTGCTGAACACGGTGACACAGGGCAAAAAAGAGGGGGGGGGAGGGGGCACTTGTAAGGCGCAGTGAGTGTATTATACATAATTATATAAAAAAGCGCTATATATTCTGGGAATTTGTTTTCCAGTGTCAGTTGGCGCTGGGTGTGTGCTGGCATACTCTCTCTCTGTCTCTCCTAAGGGCCTTATTGGGGGACTATGTCCAGATAAATATCCCTGTGTGTGTGGGGGTGTCGGTACGAGTGTGTCGGCATGTCTGAAGCGGAAGGCTCATCTAAGGAGGAGGTGGAGCAGATGATTGTGGTGTCTCCGTCGGCAACGCCGACACCTGATTGGTTGGACTTGTGGAATGTTTTAAATGCAAATGTGACCTTATTGCATTAGAGTTTGGACAAAGCAGAGTACAGGGAAAAAACAGGGAGTAAATCCATGGCTTTGACTGTGTCACAGGGCCCTTCAGGGTCTCAAAAACGTTCTCTATCCCAAATAGCAGACACTGATACCGACACGGATTCTGACTCCAGTGTCGACTACGATGATGCAAGGTTACACCCAAGGGTGGCCAAAAGTATTCATTATATGATTATTGCAATAAAAGGTTTTTTGCATATCACAGATGACCCCTCTGTCCCTGACACGACGGTGCGCATGTATAAGGAAAAGAAACCTGAGGTAACCTTTCCCCCATCTCATGAGCTGAACGAGTTATTTGAAAAAGCTTGGGAAACTCCAGACAAAAAACTGCAGATTCCCAAGAGGATTCTTATGGCGTATCCTTTCCCTGCACAGGACAGGGTACGGTGGGAATCCTCGCCCAGGGTGGACAAGGCTTTGACGCGCTTGTCCAAGAAGGTGGCGCTACCGTCTCCCGACACGGCAGCCCTCAAGGATCCTGCTGATCGCAGACAGGAAACTACCTTAAATTCTATTTATACACATACGGGGGCTTTACTCAGACCGGCAATAGCATCGGCATGGGTATGTAGCGCGGTTGCAGCTTGGACAGATAACTTGTCAGCTGACATTGATACCCTAGATAGGGATACCATTTTATTGACCTTAGGTCACATTAAAGACGCAGTCTTATATATGAGAGAGGTTGGGCTGCTAGGTTCAAGAGCCAACGCCATGGCCATTTCTGCTAGGCGAGCCCTGTGGACCCGCCAATGGACGGGGGATGCCGACTCAAAGAAGCATATGGAGGTTTTACCTTACAAAGGTGAAGTTTTATTTGGGGAAGGTCTCGCGGACCTGGTTTCCACAGCTACTGCGGGTAAATCTACTTTTTTGCCTTTTGTTCCCCCACAGCAAAAGAAAACTCCACAATATCAGATGCAGTCCTTTCGGTCACATAAGTCCAGAAGAGGTCGGGGCTCATCCTTCCTCGCCAGAGGTAAGGGTAGAGGGAAAAGAACGCCTGCTTCGGCTCCCAGGAACAATAGTCCTCCCCGGCTTCTACTTAATCCCCCGCATGACGCTGGGGCTCCACTGAGGGAGTCCGCACCGGTGGGGGCATGTCTTCGACTCTTCAGCCAGGTCTGGGTTCTGTCAGACGTGGATCCTTGGGCGATGAAAATTGTATCCTAGGGCTACAAACTAGAATTCGAAGAAGTGCCCCCTCGCCGATTTTTCAAATCGGCCTTGCCAGCTTCTCCTCCAGAGAGGGAAGTAGTGTTAGCTGCAATTCAAAAGCTGTGTCAACAGCAAGTGATTGTCACGGTTCCCCTAGTCCAACAGGGAAAAGGGTACTATTCAACCCTGTTCGTGGTCCCGAAGCCGGATGACTCGGTCAGACCCATTTTAAATCTGAAATCCCTAAACCTGTACTTGAAAAGGTTCAAATTCAAGATGGAATCGCTCTGGGCAGTGATCTCCAGCCTGGAAGGGGGGGATTTTATGGTGTAACTGGACATAAAGGATGCACACCTTCATGTCCCCATATATCCTCCTCATCAGGAGTACCTGAGATTCGCTGTACAGGACTGTCCTTACCAGTTTCAGACGTTGCCGTTTGGGCTTTCCACGGCCCCGAGGATTTTCACCAAGGTGATGGCGGAGATGATGGTGCTCCTGCGCAGGCAGGGAGTCACAATTATCCCGTACTTGGATGATCTCCTGATAAAAGCGAGATCGAGAGATCAATTGCTGAAAAGCGTGTCACTCTCCCTGAGAGTGCTACAACAGCATGGTTGGATTCTATATCTGCCAAAGTCGCAATTGATTCCAACGACTCGACTATCATTCCTAGGCATGATTCTGGACACGGAACAGAAGAGGGTTTTTCTCCCAATGGAAAAAGCCCAGGACCTCCAGAACATGGTCAGAGACCTGCTAAAACCAAAAAGAGTGTCGGTTCATCAATGCACTTGAGTTCTGGGAAAAATGGTGGCAGCCTACGAGGCCATCCCCTTCGGCAGGTTTCATGCGAGGACTTTTCAGTGGGACCTTCTGGACAAGTGGTCGGGGTCCCATCTACAAATACATCAGAAGATAAGCCTGTCCCCCAGGGCCAGGGTGTCTCTCCTGTGGTGGCTGCAGAGTGCTCACCTTCTAGAGGGTCGCAGATTCGGCATTCAAGACTGGGTTCTGATAACCACGGACGCGAGCCTCCGAGGATGGGGAGCAGTCACACAAGGAAGGAATTTTCAGGGACTGTGGTCAAGCCAGGAGGCTTGTCTACACATCAACATACTGGAATTAAGGGCCATATACAACGGCCTACGACAAGCGGAGAATCTTCTTTGCGACCTACCGGTTCTGACTCAATCAGGCAACGTCACAGCCGTGGCTCATGTAAACTGCCAAGGCTGGACAAGGAGCAGAGTGGCAATGGCGGAAGCCATCAGGATTCTGCGCTGGGCGGAAAATCATGTAAGCGCTCTGTCAGCGGTATTCATTCTGGGAGTGGACGACTGGGAAGCAGACTTCCTCAGCAGACACGATCTCCATCCAGGAGAGTGGGGACTTCATCAAGAAGTCTTTGCAGAGATAACAAGTCTTTGGGGACTTCCTCAAATAGACATGATGGCATCACGCCTCAACAAGAAGCTTCGGAGGTATTGTGCCAGGTCAAGGGACCCTCAGGCAGTAGCGGTGGATGCCCTGGTGACACCATGGGTGTTTCAGTCGGTCTATGTGTTCCCTCCTCTTCCTCTCATCTCAAAAATATTGAGAATCATAAGACGAAAAAGAGTACAGCCAATACTCATTGTTCCGGATTGGCCTCGAAGGGCCTGGTATTCAGATCTTCAGGAGATGCTCACAGAAGATCTGTGGACTCTTCCTCGCAGGGAAGACCTGTTGCAGCAGGGACCCTGCGTGTTCCATGACTTACTGCAGGTTACGTTTGACGGCATGGTGGTTGAACACCGAATCCTAGCGGGGAAGGGTATTCCGGAAGAAGTCATCCCTACTCTGATAAAGGCTAGGAACGAAGTGACGGCGAAACATTATCACCGTATCTGGAGGAAGTATGTATCTTGGTGTGAAGCCAAGAATGCTCCTACGGAAGGTTTCCACTTGGGCCGTTTTCTCCACTTTCTACAGACAGGAGTGGATATGGGCCTAAAGCTAGGCTCCATTAAGGTACAGATTTCGTCCCTACCTATATTCTTCCAGAAGGAATTGGCTTCTCTCCCAGAAGTCCAAACTTTTGTAAAGGGGGTGCTACACATCCAACCTCCTTTTGTGCCCCCAGTGGCACCATGGGATCTTAACGTGGTGTTACAGTTCCTAAAATCTCACTGGTTTGAACCTCTTCAAACAGTTGAATTAACGTTTCTCATTTGGAAAGTGGTCATGTTGTTGGCCTTGGCATCTGCAAGGCGGGTGTCCGAATTGGCGGCCTTATCTCATAAGAGCCCCTATCTCATTTTCCATGAGGATAGAGCAGAGTTGAGGACTCGTCCTCAATTTTGCCTAAGGTGGTGTCATCGTTTCATATGAACCAACCTATTGTGGTGCCTGTGGCTACGGGAGACTTGGAGGATTCCAAATCCCTTGATGTGGTCAGGGCCTTAAAAATTTACGTAGCCAGGACGGCTCGGGTTAGGAAAACAGAGGCACTGTTTTTCCTGTATGCAGCCAACAAGGTTGGCACTCCTGCTTCTAAGCAGACTATTGCTCGCTGGATCTGTAACATGATTCAGCAGGCTCATTCTACGGCTGGATTGCCGCTACCAAATTCAGTAAAGGCCGATTCCACTAGGAAGGTGGGCTCTTCTTGGGTGGCTGCCCGAGGCGTCTCGGCCTTACAGCTTTGCCGAGCAGCTACTTGGTGGGGTTCAAACACTTTTGCAAAATTCTACAAGTTTGATACCCTGGCTGAGGAGGACCTCATGTTTGCTCATTCGGTGCTGCAGAGTCATCCGCACTCTCCCGCCCGGTTTGGAGCTTTGGTATAATCCCCATGGTCCTTACGGAGTCCCCAGCATCCTCTAGGATGTAAGAGAAAATAAGATTTTAAACCTACCGGTAAATCTTTTTCTCCTAGTCCGTAGAGGATGCTGGGCGCCCGTCCCAGTGCGGACATATTTCTGCATGACTTGTATATAGTTATTGCTTACATAAGGCTTATGTTACAGTTAAGATCAGTCGTTGGCTGATACTGTTTTGTTCATACTGTTAACTGGTTGCGTATATTCCAGGTTATACGGTGTGGATGGTGTGGGCTGGTATGAATCTTGCCCTTGGATTAACAAAAATCCTTTCCTCGTACTGTCCGTCTCCTCTGGGCACAGTTTCTCTAACTGGGGCATAGAGGGAGGAGCCAGTGCACACCCATTCTAAAGTTCTTTATAGTGCCCATGTCTCCTGTGGAGCCCGTCTATACCCCATGGTCCTTACGGAGTCCCAAGCAATGCGACTATCCACCCTACCCCACAAGCTCTCTGCTTATGTGTCATCCTTGACTCTGAACTGTCCTTTGTTCCACATATTCAATTTGTCTCTAAATCATGTTACCTAAAAAACATATCCAAAATACGCCCTTATCTTACACAAGACACTGCAAAAACTCTAATCCATGCACTCATCATCTCCCGAATTGATTATTGCAATAGTCTCCTTACTGGTCTTCCCAAACATAGGCTCTTACCACTACGATCCATTTTAAATGCAGCTGCGTGGCTAATCTTCCCTGCTAGACATTCATCGTCTGCTGATCCGCTCAGTCAGCCCCTCCATTGGTTACCGGTATTTTGCCGTGTTAAATATAAAATACCTTTACTTACATACAAGGCTATTAACCAAACTGCACCATGATACATCTCTTCACTCATCTCAAAGTATCTCCCTACCAGACCTCTCCGCTCTGCACAAGATCTGCATCTCTCATCCACACGTATTACTTGTTCCCAATCAAAATTACAGGTCTTTATCCGGGCTTCCCCCACTCTGTGGAATGCCCTCCCATGCACAATAAGACTCACCTCTTGTCTCCAAACATTTAAACGTTCCCTGAAAACTCACCTCTTCAGACAAGCCTATCAAATGCTAGACACGCCCACATAACCTTCAATGCTTCCCTATCTAATTACATCCTCTCTGCACAGTCCACATAACCTCACATATTTTGTCTTCCAACATTGCTGGGTGATCATATCATACAACCCATTAAGAACCTAGCAATCTGGCGGACCATTATGCAATAGGTAGCATCTATCCTTGTGTATCAATGCCTGTTCCCCTATAGATTGTAAGCTAGCAAGCAGGGCCTTCCTACCTCTATGTCTGTCTGTTTTTGCCCAGTTTTGTTCTATTACTGTTGTTCTAATTGTTAAGCGCAACGGAATATGCTGCGCTATATAAGAAACTGTTAATAATAATAATAATAATAATAATTATAACTTAACTCTGTTTACATTCCCACCCGTCCTCTTTGCTCTGCTAATGCACGCCGTCTCTGCCAACTGATTACCTCCTCCCACTCTTACCTGCAAGATTTTGCACATGCTGCTCCCTATCTCTGGAATTCTCTACCTCCCCATCCAACTCTCCACCTCTCTTCAAAACTTCAAACGGGCTCTCAAAACTATTTCTTCAAATCCAGCCAACTCTCCTCCTAACCCTCTAGTCTATGCTAACTGTCTACCCCTTCTGTGTTAGCCCTTTACCTTTTAGATTGTATGCTCGCAACAGCAGGGCCTTCTTACCTCATGTGCCTTTCCTTTTTTCACTATCTTATACTCCTTACTCCCTTTGATGGCACCTAACCCCTGGTCTTCCATGCCTGTCCTATATTGTCTTGAACTGTAAGTGCTGTTTTCTTGTTTGCTCATTTTATTATGTACTGTGTAATGGGCGCTGCGGATCCCTTGTGGCGCCATATAAATAAAGGCTGATAATAATAATAATAATAATAATAATAATAATCCTATTGACTATCGACCTTGTAACTGTTTATCTATCGAAAACCTCCCGACCAAGGTTTCTCCATTCTGGACCTCAAATGCCTCCAACAGGTTATGTTTTCAGATTCTTTAATAATAAGTAAGTTAATATTTTTTGTAGAGTTTGACAAACATGTTCCTATACTAATTCTTAGAACATGACTGTTTGGGAGTACTTGAGGACTGAAGTTAAAAAACACCCACTCATAGTAGGCCCCACTCATTTCCTTTCGAAATAAACATCTTATAGATTTCACAGACTATAAATAGTTTAGTAATTGGTTATTTCGGGTAGTTATACTCCTGAGTGCACAGTATTTGTCATACAGAATGTCGGATAGTGGGAACTAGATTGTACTTTAATGTTTGGTTCTACATGACGGTTTTATAGTGCTTACTGTATGATAATTTTGGTTTACCAATAAAGCCTGCTCCTTATCAACTACTGTCTGTAACTTGGTATTGATCATCATTTCATAAGTGCATCAAACGGTGGAAAGAGTCTTCGTTCCCCAGTATCATCTGTGCACTAGTCACAACGAAGGGACCGGTGTTCTGTAGGAGGATGCATTGAACTCCAGAAAATGCACATCAGCATACCTTAACGGGAAGAAAAATAAATCTCAAAACTTTAATATCTACATTCCATAGCCCTAAATAGGCCCCCTTGGAAAACAGTTTTATTGTTTCTCATTAAATTAGAATTGTGCTGAGGTGCATCTATCCCGTCTCCTATTATTATTAATGTACAGAATCTGTGCATATTCAGCATTTTTTTTTTCTACTGTTAAGACTAAAGAAAAAAAAGTGTCCGTCTCATGGCTGGCTCTTCTCTTTTTGTTGTTTCTTTGACTTTCAAGATACTTAAATATAATGACTCATCTGCCAGAAAGCTGTACACATTCCATCATTTGTTACTTATACATACTCTAATATTTAATATCCACTAGCACGTATACATATATATTTTCCTAAGGTGTCCCTTCCTCACAGCTGGGGATGGGCCACCTTTTTGGTTTGAGATGGGTCCTACTGTTCACACACACACACCCTTCGCCATTTAAAGCTGATGAACAAAATGAACTTGCCAGTTCTGTAGTAATACATCAGCCATTCTGTCAGGGGGTAGTGCAGCTTTAGCAGTTTTCATCTAATATTTGTCTTTTACTAGAGAGTTCCCGAGGGCCTGATTCAAAGATATACACTGATGCCATCGTAGCTGCGTCATTGTACGTGCTAATGTGCAAAATGATATGCTGATGTCACAGCCGCTGGAATTTGTATTTAGACAGGAGGTAAGACGCCGGAGACATTTCTACTGCGTATGGAATTGCTGCAGTCAGTAACACCCCCACATATGCTCGCAGTGTTGGACTGGGGTATGAAGGGCCCACCGGGGAAATGCAGTGGTAGGGGCCCATTCTTAGAGGCTTGGCCAACCATTAGTGCATGGTCCTGGCCCCTTGATAAATAATATATATATAGTAATTAATGCTAGTGCATGCATGATAATGTACTAGATTAATAACAGCAATGCACTGTAGAAAATACACCATACTCCTGTGCAGTATAAAGTAACATATTCATAATGTATAATTGAGAGGGTGGGCCCCCCAGGCAGTGGGGCCCGCCAGTGGTTTCCCCTGTACCCCTGTGGGCCAGTCCGAGCCTGTATGCTCGCGACACGTGCTTTTGACGCCACTCCCACATTACCTCCACCAAACTGTCCCTGACTGTCAATCACTTTGCAAATAAATCCTCTCTGCAACCTTCGCCACAAGACCATCCCACCACATGTGTTGTGTCACTTAAAGACATGCACAGACTGCTGATAAATGCTCAACAGCGAAAAAAAATCATGTTTGCTTACATCTCTGAATCAGGCCCAGAGTAACAATCAGTGGCGGCTCCTGCCTGGATGGAGGAAGGGGGCTGCCGTTGGCGTGCTGCCTGGTCACCGCCACCTTGTCCCCATCGCCGGCTGGGTCCCGGCGTCTGTACCATGTAGCCGACAGGTGCATGCATAGTAGCAGTGGCAGTACTGCACACGCGCGCAAAATCCCACACTGCTTCGGCTGTAGCCCATAGATTCTGGCTAGGGCTGAAAGGCAATGAGTGGCTTCCTAATCGCAGTCCTGTCTCAATGGGACTGCCTGCTGGTGACTGGCAGGTAGAACTTCCAAGGAAGTCACTGCCAGTCACAGTGTAGCCAGTGTACTGGCAGCTGGAATGACGTTGTCGGCATAATATCGGCAGCCATGCGGGCGCCCGTAATTCATGCTGATCCCCCATGTACTGCATCTGGCTCACTAAGCTGAGGTGGCGGATTTTACCTGGGGGGACTGCAGTCCTGCAGCCCATAGGTAAAGTCCGCTACTGGTAAAAATCAGCTTTTATCAGTGATACGTAACTGCAAATAAATGCTGATAATACATTACCAAGAACACAGATATCCCTGTTTCCTCCTGTTTAAAGTGCAACTGGCACATAAAGAAAGAAACGGTCGCAACCATCCCATATTCAGTGGGAGAGTTACGATTTGAGGGCTCTGTACTACTGCCACAATTGGGACTGCACTGTACTGATTTTTACAGGAGTTTGAAGGTGTGTCCTATTCACCACTGCCCTGCCTAGCAGTGAAAGGGTGGTAGGAGGGGACCAATGTGGTACAATACTCACACCCATTGTTGGGTGGCACAGTAATTAGCACTAATGTTTCACAATACTTGAATTCTGCCATGCATTTCAGTCAGACAAGGGTATTATGTGGAGCAGGGTCATCTTAACAGCAGTGTAGACCCCTGGGCAAAGCAATGCACTGGGTCCTACCCATCCTCTATCGGTAGGGATGGGCTGTACTATCAGTTGCAACTTTGATGTCCCACGGTAGGGGTGTTCTATCTTCAGATCAGCATGTAGGACCTGCAGCAGTAATTTTTGCACAGATGGTAAAAGATGGGGCGGGAGGTAGAACACTAAACTGTAGAAGGGGCTGAATGAAGGTGCCCCAGTACATGACTTCCAGGGTGGTAGGGGGCGTTTAATATGCATGGGAGGGGTGGATAGTGGAGTGGGCTTAATATTCATAATTTCTCAGTAGGAGCACGGCTTGCTTGACTGCAGATGTGATAACCTACTACAGAACCCCGTCAGGACTCCTACAGCGTCCCTTATTTGGATCTTGTGCTCCCAGTGCTAGGGCAAGAACCGGAGCTGCAGGAGTTAACATTTCTCCTAGTTGTAGCAGGAAAAGGAGCCCAGACCTAGGAAGCAACAGGTTGACCTGAACGGGGGAGGGGCCAACTGTGTGGGAGCTGAGCTCTGAGGAGAGAGCGCTGTGTGAAGTGCCAGGGGAAGCCATCCCACCTGTGGAGAGACTGAGCTGAATGGTGCAATCTGTCAACGAGGTGGCAATTGAGGATTGACTGGGTCATAATGAGAGGCCTGAGTTTTGGAGCAGCCGCAGCTGCTGCATGGTGACGCGTTGAGCATGTCGGTGTGTGACAGGGACAGGCTGAGCCAGTTGACTGGAGGAGCTGGTAAGCACTAGGGACAGTGGGAAAGCCAGCAGAGGGCAAAACAAGCAGCTTTTACCTCACAGCTAGCACTCATTACCTTGGGCACCTGGCCATTGAGCCCATACAGAAAGATGGCCATGTGGAGTCATGTGGAATCTGTATGTTTTTTTTTTTTTTTACCTGAATGTGCTAATTGGTTTGCTGACAAAATGAGTCTATGGAATATATTTACTAAAATTCGTATTTCAGCCGAGATCAATCTCAGCTGAAATCGGCAGTGTGAGATTGCAACTTTTTGAGAAAAAATAAGAATTTACTTACCGATAATTCTATTTCTCGGAGTCCGTAGTGGATGCTGGGGTTCCTGAAAGGACCATGGGGAATAGCGGCTCCGCAGGAGACAGGGCACAAAAAAGTAAAGCTTTACTAGGTCAGGTGGTGTGCACTGGCTCCTCCCCCCATGACCCTCCTCCAGACTCCAGTTAGGTACTGTGCCCGGACGAGCATACACAATAAGGGAGGCATTTTGAATCCCGGGTAAGACTCATACCAGCCACACCAATCACACCGTACAACTTGTGATCTAAACCCAGTTAACAGTATGACAACAGAAAGGGCCTCTTAAAGATGGCTCCTTAACAATAACCCGAATTAGTTAACAATAACTATGTACAAGTATTGCAGATAATCCGCACTTGGGATGGGCGCCCAGCATCCACTACGGACTCCGAGAAATAGAATTATCGGTAAGTAAATTCTTATTTTCTCTATCGTCCTAAGTGGATGCTGGGGTTCCTGAAAGGACCATGGGGATTATACCAAAGCTCCCAAACGGGCGGGAGAGTGCGGATGACTCTGCAGCACCGAATGAGAGAACTCCAGGTCCTCCTTTGCCAGGGTATCAAATTTGTAAAATTTTACAAACGTGTTCTCCCCCGACCACGTAGCTGCTCGGCAGAGTTGTAATGCCGAGACCCCTCGGGCAGCCGCCCAAGATGAGCCCACCTTCCTTGTGGAGTGGGCTTTTACAGTTTTAGGCTGTGGCAGGCCTGCCACAGAATGTGCAAGTTGAATTGTGTTACAAATCCAACGAGCAATCGACTGCTTAGAAGCAGGTGCGCCCAACTTGTTGGGTGCATACAATATAAACAGCGAGTCAGATTTTCTGACTCCAGCCGTCCTTGCAATGTATATTTTTAAGGCTCTGACAACGTCCAACAACTTGGAGTCCTCCAAGTCGCTAGTGGCCGCAGGCACCACAATAGGTTGGTTCAGATGAAATGCTGATACCACTTTAGGGAGAAAATGCGGACGAGTCCGCAGTTCTGCCCTATCCGAATGGAAGATTAGATAAGGACTTTTATAAGATAAAGCCGCCAATTCAGATACTCTCCTGGCAGAGGCCAGGGCTAGTAACATAGTCACTTTCAATGTGAGATATTTCAAATCCACCTTTTTCAATGGTTCAAACCAATGGGATTTGAGGAAATCTAAAACTACATTTAGATCCCACGGTGCCACCGGAGGCACCACAGGAGGCTGTATATGCAGTACTCCCTTGACAAAAGTCTGGACCTCAGGGACAGAGGCCAATTCTTTTTGGAAGAATATTGACAGGGCCGAAATTTGAACCTTAATGGATCCCAATTTGAGACCCATAGATAATCCTGATTGCAGGAAATGTAGGAAACGACCCAGTTGGAATTCCTCCGTCGGAACCCTCCGATCCTCGCACCACGCTACATATTTTCGCCAAATGCGGTGATAATGTTTCACGGTGACTTCCTTCCGTGCCTTAATCAAGGTAGGAATGACTTCTTCTGGAATGCCTTTCCCTTTTAGGATCTGGCGTTCAACCGCCATGCCGTCAAACGCAGCCGCGGTAAGTCTTGAAAAAGACAGGGACCCTGCTGTAGCAGGTCCCTTCTCAGAGGTAGAGGCCACGGTTCGTCCGTGAGCATCTCTTGAAGTTCCGGATACCAAGTCCTTCTCGGCCAATCCGGAACCACTAGTATTGTTCTTACTCTTCTTTGCCGTATGATCTTCAATACCTTTGGTATGAGCGGCAGAGGAGGAAACACATACACTGACTGGTACACCCAAGGAGTTACCAGTGCGTCCACAGCTATTGCCTGTGGATCTCTTGACCTGGCGCAATATTTGTCCAGTTTCTTGTTGAGGCGAGACGCCATCATGTCTACAATTGGTCTTTCCCAACGGTCTATTAACATGTTGAAGACTTCTGGATGTAGACCCCACTCTCCCGGATGAAGATCGTGTCTGCTGAGGAAGTCTGCTTCCCAGTTGTCCACGCCCGGGATGAACACTGCTGACAGTGCTATCACGTGATTCTCCGCCCAGCGAAGAATCTTGGCAGCTTCTGCCATTGCACTCCTGCTTCTTGTGCCGCCCTGCCTGTTTACATGGGCGACCGCCGTGATGTTGTCCGACTGAATCAACACCGGCTTTCCTTGCAGGAGAAGTTCCGCCTGGCTTAGAGCATTGTAGATTGCTCTTAGTTCCAGAATGTTTATGTGAAGAGACTTTTCCAGACTCGTCCATACTCCCTGGAAGTTTCTTCCTTGTGTGACTGCTCCCCAGCCTCTCAGGCTGGCGTCCGTGGTCACCAGGATCCAATCCTGAATGCCGAATCTGCGGCCTTCTAATAGGTGAGCCTTCTGCAACCACCACAGAAGTGACACCCTTGTCTTTGGTGACAGGGTTATTCGCAGGTGCATCTGCAGATGCGACCCTGACCATTTGTCCAACAGATCCCTTTGGAATATTCTTGCATGGAATCTGCCGAATGGAATTGCTTCGTAAGAAGCCACCATTTTTCCCAGGACTCTTGTGCATTGATGTACTGACACTTTTCCTGGTTTTAGGAGGTTCCTGACCAGATCGGATAACTCCTTGGCTTTTTCCTCTGGAAGGAAAACCTTTTTCTGAACCGTGTCCAGAATCATTCCTAGGAACAGCAGACGAGTTGTCGGGATTAAATGGGATTTTGGAATATTCAGAATCCACCCGTGTTGTCTTAGCACCTCTTGAGATAGTGCTAAAGCTGTCTCCAGCTGTTCTCTGGACCTTGCCCTTATTAGGAGATCGTCCAAGTATGGGATAACTAATACGCCTTTTCTTCGAAGAAGAATCATCATCTCGGCCATTACCTTGGTAAAGACCCGAGGCGCCGTGGACAATCCGAACGGCAGCGTCTGAAACTGATAGTGACAGTTTTGAACAATGAACCTGAGGTACCCCTGGTGTGCGGGGTAAATCGGAACGTGTAGATACGCATCCTTGATGTCCAAGGATACCATAAAGTCCCCTTCTTCCAGGTTCGCTATCACTGCTCTGAGTGACTCCATCTTGAACTTGAACTTTTTTATGTAGAGGTTCAAGGACTTCAGATTTAGAATAGGCCTTACCGAGCCATCCGGCTTCGGTACCACAAATAGAGTGGAATAATACCCCTTTCCTTGTTGTAATAGGGGTACTTTGACTATCACCTGCTGAGCGTACAGCTTGTGAATGGCTTCCAACACCCTCTCCCTTTCGGAAGAGACGGTTGGTAAGGCAGACTTCAGGAAACGATGAGGAGGATCCGTCTCTAATTCCAACCTGTACCCCTGAGATATTATCTGCAGGATCCAGGGGTCTACCTGCGAGTGAGCCCACTGCGCGCTGTAATTTTTGAGACGGCCCCCCACTGTCCCCGAGTCCGCTTGAGAGGCCCCAGCGTCATGCTGAGGTTTTTGCAGGAGCCGGGGAGGGCTTCTGTTCCTGGGAAGGAGCTGCCTGTTGGTGTCTCTTCCCTCTTCCTCTGCCTCGTGGCAGGTACGACAAGCCCTTTGCTCTCTTATTTTTGTAGGAGCGAAAAGGCTGCGGTTGAAAGGTCGGTGCCTTTCTCTGTTGGGGAGTGACTTGAGGTAAAAAAGTGGATTTCCCGGCAGTAGCCGTGGCCACCAAGTCTGATAGACCAACTCCAAATAACTCCTCCCCTTTATACGGCAAAACCTCCATGTGACGTTTTGAATCCGCATCGCCTGTCCACTGTCGTGTCCATAAGGCTCTTCTGGCTGAAATGGACATAGCACTCATCCGAGATGCCAGTGTGCAAATATCCCTCTGTGCATCACGCATATAGATAAATGCATCCTTTATTTGTTCTAACGACAGTAAAACATTGTCCCTATCTAGGGTATCAATATTTTCAATCAGGGATTCTGACCAAACTACTCCAGCACTGCACATCCAGGCAGTTGCTATAGCTGGTCGTAGTATAACACCTGCATGTGTGTATATATTCTTTTGAATAACTTCCATCTTTCTATCTGATGGATCCTTAAGTGCGGCCGTCTCAGGAGAGGGTAACGCCACTTGTTTGGATAAGCGTGTGAGCGCCTTGTCCACCTTAGGGGGTGTTTCCCAGCGCGCCCTAACCTCTGGCGGGAAAGGGTATAATGCCAATAACTTTTTTGAAATTATCAACTTTTTATCAGGAGCAACCCACGCTTCATCACACACGTCATTTAATTCTTCTGATTCAGGAAAAACTGTTTGTAGTTTTTTCACACCATACATAATACCCTGTTTTACGGTATCTGTAGTATCAGCTAAATGTAACGTCTCCTTCATTGCCAAAATCATATAACGTGTGGCCCTACTGGAAAATACGTTTGAATTTCTACCGTCGTCACTGGAATCAGTGCCCGTGTCTGGGTCTGTGTCGACCGACTGAGGCAAAGGGCGTTTTACAGCCCCTGACGGTGTTTGAGGCGCCTGTACAGGCATTAATTGATTGTCCGGCCGCCTCATGTCCTCAACTGACTGTTTAAGGGAAGATAAACCATCACGTAATTCCACAAATAAAGGCATCCATTCTGGTGTCGACCCCCTGGGGGGTGACATCTGCATATTTGGCAATTGCTCCGCCTCCACACCAATATCGTCCTCATACATGTCGACACCACGTACCGACACACACCGCAAACTCACAGGGAATGCTCTAATGAAGACAGGACCCACTAGCCCTTTTGGGGAGACAGAGGGAGAGTCTGCCAGCACACACCACAAAGCGCTATATATACAAGGGATATCCTTATATTAAGTGCTCCCTTATAGCTGCTTTAATATATATATATATAGCCATTAATGTGCCCCCCCTCTCTGTTTTACCCTGTTTCTGTAGTGCAGTGCAGGGGAGAGACCTGGGAGCCGTTCTGACCAGCGGAGCTGTGACAGAAAATGGCGCCGTGTGCTGAGGAGATAGGCCCCGCCCCTTTTTCGGCGGGTTCTTCTCCCGCTATTTTTCCAGTCAGGCAGGGGTTAAATATCTCCATATAGCCCCTATGGGCTATATGTGAGGTATTTTTAGCCTTGTATAAGGTTTATATTTGCCTCTCAGAGCGCCCCCCCCCAGCGCTCTGCACCCTCAGTGACTGCCCAGTGAAGTGTGCTGAGAGGAAAATGGCGCACAGCTGCAGTGCTGTGCGCTACCTTATGAAGACTGAGGAGTCTTCAGCCGCCGGTTTCCGGACCTCTTCACGCTTCAGCATCTGCAAGGGGGTCGGCGGCGCGGCTCCGGGACCGGACTCCACGGCTGGGCCTGTGTTCGATCCCTCTGGAGCTAATGGTGTCCAGTAGCCAAGCAGCAAATCCACTCTGCATGCAGGTGAGTTTACTACTTTCCCCCTAAGTCCCACGTTGCAGTGATCCTGTTGCCAGCAGGACTCACTGTAAAGAAAAAAACCTAAACTAAACTTTCTCTAAGCAGCTCTTTAGGAGAGCCACCTAGATTGCACCCTTCTCGTTCGGGCACAAAATCTAACTGGAGTCTGGAGGAGGGTCATGGGGGGAGGAGCCAGTGCACACCACCTGACCTAGTAAAGCTTTACTTTTTTGTGCCCTGTCTCCTGCGGAGCCGCTATTCCCCATGGTCCTTTCAGGAACCCCAGCATCCACTTAGGACGATAGAGAAAACACGGTTATTTACTAAACTACCATGTTTTTTCAATACAAGTTCACCGATGTCGGTGAAATTTGTATTGCCGGCAGTGTTTTACAGGAGAGAATAGTAAAACACTGCCGGACTTAACACAATGGTCAAGAACTACAGAAAATGTTTGACCTCTGTAATTGCCAACCGAGGTTATATTACAAAGTATTTAGTGAAACTTTTTGATTGCCCAAATATTTATCTTCCGCAAGAATATACAAATAAATTGTTTAAAAAATCATACAATGTGATTTCCTAGTTTTTTTTTCAGATTCTGTCTCTCACAGTTGAAGTGTACCTATGATGGAAATTACAGACCTCTCTCATCTTTTTAAGTGGGTCAACTTGCACAATCGGTACCTGACCAAATACTTTTTTGCCTCACTGTAAATGTGTCCCCCGGCTGTGGCATTATGTCCGTGGCTAGTGGAGTCCGGTGCTGGTTTTAAAAATGCGGGGGACACCTACGTCTTTTGTCCCCTGTATTTTTGGAACCAGGACCGTACCAAGAGCCCGGTGCTCGCTGTATAAAAATACTGGGGTACCCTACGCATTTTTCCCCCTGTTATTTTAACAACCAAGACCGGCTCAAAGAGCCCGAGGCTGGTTATGCTTAGGAGGCGGGACCCCAAGCATTTTTAAAAAAAAAATATTTTTAACTCTTTTTAGACACTTTTACACAGAGAACCATGCACGGATCTCACTGATCAGTGCATGACTATCAGAACACGCGAGCAAAAAACAGGTCTATTTCAAACTCCATTTCTGTACGAATTCCATGCTTTCTCTGCAGTGTTTGGCTATTGTTGGCAGTGATTGAGAATACGAATTCCTAATAAATTCCCGTGTTGTATAAAATAACAGCCACGTTTGACCGATGATCTATTGATTCGTATTTGTGTGGTCGGTAGTGCCCCAACACTGCAGAGATTTGTGTTTAGTAAATTCCTGAGATGACACTTAGAAAATAAAAACAAACTCGAATGTATTCGGGAGCTTAGTAAATTTCCACCTATGATGTTTATTTTATTACCAGTTATTTATATAGCGCACACATATTCCGCAGCGCTTTACAGAGAATACTTGGCCATTCACATCAGTCCCTGCCCCAGTGGAGCTTACAATCTATTCCCTATCACATGTACACATTCACACCAGGGTTAATTTTGTTCGGATCCAATTAACCTACCAGTATATTTTTGGACTGTGGGAGGAAACCGGAGTACCTGGAGGAAACCTACGCAAGTATGGGGAGAATATCCAAACTCCACCCAGTTATGGCCGTGGTAGGAATCGAACCCATGACCTCAGTGCTGTGAGGCAGTAATGCTAGCCATTACACCATTCGTACTGCCCCTGTTTGAGTTAGTATGTGGTAGAGCAAGTAGACTGTAGGTGTAGATTTACTAAAGCTTCTAAAAATCAGATGTAGTGATGTTGCCCATAGCAACCAATCAGATTCTGTTTATCATTTCTCTATTGCATTCTAGAAATTGATAGACAAAATCTGATTTCTGTGGGCAAGAGTACCACGTGTCTGTTTTAGAAGCTTTAGTAAATCTACTGTACTCTACTAAATTGCAGTTTCTGATATAGAGGTGCTATATAGATAAATTATATTAATCATTGACCTTTTTATGCTTGCAAACATACATAAGTAAAGAAAAGGTTACAACTATCTGCAAACCAAATAATTCTGCAATTCCAGTCCCATGTCTTTGAGACGTATTCACAAAATAAGGCAACCATTTGTTAGGTTGCAATGCATGAATATTCTGCAAGCAAGTTCTCTCTCATTTCCATGATCAACTGATCACTGCAGTCAGATCCATGTAGGTTAGAGGAGTATTTATTACAATTCGCCATTTAAATGTGATTGTGATGTGATAATATCGATTAATATCACATTGCGATATTCGATATTATCACAGACATTGGGGTTTTTATTAGATATGTGCACCGGGCATTTTTCGGGTTTTGTGTTTTGGTTTTGGATTCTGTTCCGCGGCCGTGTTTTGGATTCGGACGCGTTTTGGCAAAACCTCCCTGAAATTTTTTTGTCTGATTCGGGTGTGTTTTGGATTCGGGTGTAAACAGCTTAAATCATAGAATTTGGGGGTAATTTTGATCCCATAGTATTATTAACCTCAATAACCATAATTTCCACTCATTTCCAGTCTATTTTGAACACCTCACACCTCACAGTATTATTTTTAGTCCTAAAATTTGCACCGAGGTCGCTGGATGACTAAGCTAAGCGACCCAAGTGGCCGGCACAAACACCTGGCCCATCTAGGAGTGGCACTGCAGTGTCAGGCAGGATGGCACTTAAAAAAATTAGCCCCAAACATCACATGATGCAGAGATAAAAAAAAAAAAAAGGGGTGCAAGATGGAATTGTCCTTGGGCCCTCCCACCCACCCTTATGTTGTATAAACAGGATATGCACACTTTAACAAACCCATCATTTCAGTGACAGGGTCTGCCACACGACTGTGGCTGAAATGACTGGTTGGTTTGGGCCCTCACCAAAAAAGAAGCAATCAATCTCTCCTTGCACAAACTGGCTCTACAGAGGCAAGATGTCCACCTCCTCCTCACCATCCGATTCCTCACCCCTTTCACTGTGTACAGCCCCCTCCTCACAGATTATTAATTCGTCCCCACTGGAATCCACCATCTCAGGTCCCTGTGTACTTTCTGGAGGCAATTGCTGGTGAATGTCTCCACGGAGGAATTGATTATAATTCATTTTGATTCATTTTGATGAACATCATCTCCACATTTTCCTTGCTGACAAGGTGACCGGCTGCACTAAACACTCTTTCGGAGAACACACTGGAGGGGGAGCAACTTAGGTAAAATAAAGCCAGTTTGTGCAAGGGCGTCCAAATTGCCTCTTTTTCCTGCCAGTATACGTACGGACTGTCTGACGTGCCTACTTGGATGCGGTCACTCATATAATCCTCCACCATTCTTTCAATGGTGACAGAATCATATGCAGTGACAGTAGACGACATGTCAGTAATCGTTGGCAGGTCCTTCAGTCCGGACCAGATGTCAGCACTCGCACCAGACTGCCCTGCATCACCGCCAGCGGGTGGGCTCGGAATTCTTAGCCTTTTTCTCGCAGCCCCAGTTGCGGGAGAATGTGAAGGAGGAGCTGTTGGCGGGTCACGTTCCGCTTGACTTGACAAGTGTCTCACCAGCAGGTCTTTGAACATCTGCAGACTTGTGTCTGCTGGAAAGAGAGATACAACGTAGGCTTTAAACCTAGGATCGAGCACGGTGGCCAAAATGTAGTGCTCTGATTTCAACAGATTGACCACCCGTGAATCCTGGTTAAGCGAATTAAGGGCTCCATCCACAAGTCCCACATGCCTAGCGGAATCGCTCCATTTTAGCTCCTCCTTCAATGTCTCCAGCTTCTTCTGCAAAAGCCTGATGAGGGGAATGACCTGACTCAGGCTGGCAGTGTCTGAACTGACTTCACGTGTGGCAAGTTCAAAGGGTTGCAGAACCTTGCACAACGTTGAAATCATTCTCCACTGCGCTTGAGTCAGGTGCATTCCCCCTCCTTTGCCTATATCGTAGGTAGATGTATAGGCTTGAATGGCCTTTTGCTGCTCCTCCATCCTCTGAAGCATATAGAGGATTGAATTCCACCTCGTTACCGCCTCTTGCTTCAGCTGATGGCGGGGCATGTTCAGGAGTGTTTGCTGGTGCTCCAGTCTTCGGCACGCGGTGGCTGAATGCCGAAAGTGGCCCGCAACTCTTCGGGCCACCGACAGCATCTCTTGCACGCCCCTGTCGTTTTTTTTAAAATTCTGCACCACCAAATTCAATGCATGTGCAAAACGTGGGACGTGCTGGAATTTGCCCAGATGTAATGCATGCACAATATTGGTGGCGTTGTCCAATGTCACAAATCCCCAGGAGAGTCCAATTGGGGTAAGCCATTCTGCGATGTTGTTCCTCAGTTTCCATAAGAGGTTGTCAGCTGTGTGACTCTTATGGAAAGCGGTGATACAAAGCGTAGCCTGCCTAGGAACGAGTTGGCGTTTGCGAGATGCTGCTACTGGTGCCGCCGCTGCTGTTCTTGCTGCGGGAGGCAATACATCTACCCAGTGGGCTGTCACAGTCATATAGTCCTGAGTCTGCCCTGCTCCACTTGTCCACATGTCGGTGGTTACGTGGACATTGGGTACAAATGCATTTTTTAGGACACTGGTGACTCTTTTTCTGACGTCTGTGTACATTCTCGGTATCGCCTGCCTACAGAAATGGAACCTATTTGGTACCGGGGACACAGTACCTCAAGCAATTCTCTAATTTCCTGTGAATTAATGGTGGATACCGGACACACGTTTAACACCACTGCAGCTGCCAACACCTGAGTTATCCGCTTTACAGCAGGATGACTGCTGTGATATTTCATCTTCCTCGCAAAGGACAGTTGGACAGTCAATTGCTTACTGGAAGTAGTACAAGTGGTCTTCCGACTTCCCCTCTGGGATGACGATCGACTCCCAGCAGCAACAACAGCAGCGCCAGCAGCAGTAGGCGTTACACTCAAGGATGCATTGGAGGAATCCCAGGCAGGAGAGGACTCGTCAGACTTCCCAGTGACATTGCCTGCAGGACTATTGGCTTTTCTGTCTAAGGAGGAAATTGACACTGAGGGAGTTGGTGGTGTGGTTTGCAGGAGCTTGGTTACAAGAGGAAGGGATTTAGTTGTCAGTGGACTGCTTCCGTTGTCACCCAAAGTTTTTGAACTTGTCAATGACTTCTGATGAATGCGCTCCAGGTGACGTATAAGGGAGGATGTTCCTAGGTGGTTAACGTCCTTACCCCTACTTATTACAGCTTGACAAAGGCAACACACAGCTTGACACCTGTTGTCCGCATTTCTGCTAAAATAATTCCACACCGAAGAGGTGATTTTTTTTGTAATTTGACCAGGCATGTCAATGGCCATATTCGTCCCACGGACAACAGGTGTCTTCCCGGGTGCCTGACTTAAACAAACCACCTCACCATCAGAATCCTCCTTGTCAATTTCCTCCTCAGCGCCAGCAACACCCATATCCTCATCCTGGTGTACTTCTACAGTGACATCTTCAATTTGACTATCAGGAACTGGACTGCAGGTGCTCCTTCCAGCACTTGCAGGGGGCGTGCAAATGGTGGAAGGCGCCACCTCTTCCCGTCCAGTGTTGGGAAGGTCAGGCATCGCAACCGACACAATTGGACTCTCCTTGGGGATTTGTGATTTAGAAGAACGCACAGTTCTTTGCTGTGCTTTTGCCAGCTTAAGTCTTTTCATTTTTCTAGCGGGAGGATGAGTGCTTCCATCCTCATGTGAAGCTGAACCACTAGCCATGAATATAGGACAGGGCCTCAGCCGTTCCTTGCCACTCCGTGTCGTAAATGGCATATTGGCAAGTTTACGCTTCTCATCAGACGCTTTTAATTTTGATTTTTGGATCATTTTACTGAACTTTTGTTTTTTGGATTTTACATGCTCTCTACTATGACATTGGGCATCGGCCTTGGCAGACGACGTTGATGGCATTTCATCGTCTCGGCCATGACTAGTGGCAGCAGCTTCAGCACGAGGTGGAAGTAGATCTTAATCTTTCCCTGTTTTACCCTCCACATTTTTGTTCTCCATTTTTTAATGCGTGGAATTATATGCCATTAATATACCAATAGCAATGGCCTACTGTACTGTACTATATATGTATACTGTTGGTCACCAAAATACTGCACTGTAATACTAGAAGCTATAGAAAAGTATATATATTATTGTATATCAGTACAGAGCGGTGTAACTGTGACCCATGTGTCCTGACAAGCAGTATAGAAGCTATAGAAAATAAGAAAAGTATATATATTATTGTATATATCAGTACAGAGCAGTGTAACTGTGACCCATGTGTCCTGACAAGCAGTATAGAAGCTATAGAAAAGTATATATATTTTTGTATATATCAGTACAGAGCGGTGTTACTGTGACCCATGTGTCCTGACAAGCAGTATAGAGGCTATAGAAAAGTATATATATTATTGTATATATCAGTACAGAGCGGTGTATCTGTGACCATGTGTCCTGACAAGCAGTATAGAAGCTATAGAAAAGTATATATATTACTGTATATATCAGTACAGGGCGGTGTAACTGTGACACATGTGTCCTGACAAGCAGTTTAGAAGCTATAGAAAAGTATATATATTATTGTATATATCAGTACAGAGCGGTGTAACTGTGACCATGTGTCCTGACAAGCAGTATAGAAGCTATAGAAAAGTATATATTATATACTGGTGGTCTCCAGTCCCCACAATGCAGCACACTGATCAGATATTTGCAGCACACTGAGCACAGATATGGAGCATTTTCAGGCAGAGAACGTACATATTTTCAGCACACTGAGCACAGATTATTTGCAGCACACTGAGCACAGATATTTTCAGCACACTGAGCACAGATTACGGAGCTTTTCAGGGAGAGAACGCAGCCACGTCCTCTCCGTTCAATCTCCAAAGCACGAGTGAAAATGGCAGCGACGCGCGGCTCCTTATATAGAATACGAATGTCGCGAGAATCTGACAGCGGGATGATGACGTCCGGGCACGTTCTGGTTAACCGAGCAAGGCGGGAGGATCCGAGGCTGCCTCGGAACCGTGTAAAATGGGTGAAGTTCGGGGGGTTCGGATCCCGAGGAACCGAACCCGCCTATCTCTAGTTTTTATAATGTGCAATGTGTGTGGTGCACACGGGCCCCTGGGTAGTAGGTACAGGGGGGCCCACATCGCATACACTGCACCCATGTTTTAATACTCACCTTTCCTGAGTCCTGCGTCCTGCGTCGGGCGCTGCAGCAGTTACAATAATCACAGACAAAATGGCCACCATGCATGCGCAGTAGTGATATTAGTCTCCAGGAAATGGCGGATGCCACGTTTCCAGAGACCTGCGCATGTGCAGTAGACTCCGGCACAATGCTGGAGCCTACTGCACTGTGGAAAGGAGCGGGCCCACCCACAGTCTGCATATGGGCCCCCTCCTCTATTACAACACCTCTGATCACAGGGATGTATTATAGTAAAGGTGCCAATACAGAGCTTGCAAGAAAGCTCTGTTCTGGCGATATGTCCACATCGGGCTTTTGTAATAGTGAAAGCCTTCACTTGCTGGAGCACGCTGTACACATGCCCAGTAAGGCAGTGCAGTGTGGAGACGGAGCATGCAGTCTGTGTCAGATAGGACACACTGTGCATGCAGAAAAAAAATGTCTGTAATAAATAGAGATGAGCGGGTTCTGTTCCTCGGAATCCGAACCCGCCCGAACTTCATTTTTTTTTTACACGGGTCCGAGCGACTCGGATCTTCCCGCCTTGCTCGGTTAACCCGAGCGCGCCCGAACGTCATCATCCCGCTGTCGGATTCTCGCGAGGCTCGGATTCTATCGCGAGACTCGGTTTCTATATAAGGAGCCGCGCGTCGCCGCCATTTTCACACGTGCATTGAGATTCATAGGGAGAGGACGTGGCTGGCGTCCTCTCCGTTTATAGAGAAGAGAGTGAGACAGTAGAGAGAGACACAGTAGTAATTTTGGGGAGCATTAGGAGGAGTACTAGACTAGTTACTTGCTGAAGTGATAGATAGTGTGACTGTATTATCTGACTTGTGGGGGAGACACTGACAGTGGGGAGCAGTTAGAGTCTGAGAGCAGGACTCAGGAGTACATATAACGTACAGTGCACACTTTTGCTGCCAGAGTGCCACACTGCCATTGTGACCACACTGACCACCAGTATAATATATATATTGTGATTGTCTGCTTAGGAGTACTACTTGCAAGTTGCTGATAGTGTGACCAGTGACCTGACCACCAGTTTAATAATCACCACCAGTTTAATATATATATATATATATAATTGTATATAATATATATATAATATTGTATACCACCTACCCGTGGTTTTTTTTTTTCTTTCTTCTTTATACATACTACTATAGTAGCTTACTGTAGCAGTCTGCGGTGCTGCTGAGCTGACAGTGTCCAGCAGGTCCGTCATCAGTCATTACATAATAAATATATCTACCTGTCCGGCTGCAGTACTAGTGTGATATAATATATATTGATTTCATCTCATTATCATCCAGTCTATATTAGCAGCAGACACAGTACGGTAGTCCACGGCTGTAGCTACCTCTGTGTCGGCAGTCGCTCGTCCATCCATAATTGTATACCACCTACCCGTGGTTTTTTTTTTCTTTCTTCTTTATACATACTACTATAGTAGCTTACTGTAGCAGTCTGCGGTGCTGCTGAGCTGACAGTGTCCAGCAGGTCCGTCATCAGTCATTACATAATAAATATATCTACCTGTCCGGCTGCAGTACTAGTGTGATATAATATATATTGATTTCATCTCATTATCATCCAGTCTATATTAGCAGCAGACACAGTACGGTAGTCCACGGCTGTAGCTACCTCTGTGTCGGCAGTCGCTCGTCCATCCATAATTGCATACCACCTACCCGTGGTTTTTTTTTTCTTTCTTCTTTATACATACTACTATAGTAGCTTACTGTAGCAGTCTGCGGTGCTGCTGAGCTGACAGTGTCCAGCAGGTCCGTCATCAGTCATTACATAATAAATATATCTACCTGTCCGGCTGCAGTACTAGTGTGATATAATATATATTGATTTCATCTCATTATCATCCAGTCTATATTAGCAGCAGACACAGTACGGTAGTCCACGGCTGTAGCTACCTCTGTGTCGGCAGTCGCTCGTCCATCCATAATTGTATACCACCTACCCATGGTTTTCTTTTTCTTTCTTCTTTATACATACTACTATAGTAGCTTACTGTAGCAGTCTGCGGTGCTGCTGAGCTGACAGTGTCCAGCAGGTCCGTCATCAGTCATTACATAATAAATATATCTACCTGTCCGGCTGCAGTACTAGTGTGATATAATATATATTGATTTCATCTCATTATCATCCAGTCTATATTAGCAGCAGACACAGTACGGTAGTCCACGGCTGTAGCTACCTCTGTGTCGGCAGTCGCTCGTCCATCCATAATTGTATACCACCTACCCGTGGTTTTTTTTTTTCTTTCTTCTTTATACATACTACTATAGTAGCTTACTGTAGCAGTCTGCGGTGCTGCTGAGCTGACAGTGTCCAGCAGGTCCGTCATCAGTCATTACATAATAAATATATCTACCTGTCCGGCTGCAGTACTAGTGTGATATAATATATATTGATTTCATCTCATTATCATCCAGTCTATATTAGCAGCAGACACAGTACGGTAGTCCACGGCTGTAGCTACCTCTGTGTCGGCAGTCGCTCGTCCATCCATAATTGTATACCACCTACCCGTGGTTTTTTTTTTTTCTTTCTTCTTTATACATACTACTATAGTAGCTTACTGTAGCAGTCTGCGGTGCTGCTGAGCTGACAGTGTCCAGCAGGTCCGTCATCAGTCATTACATAATAAATATATCTACCTGTCCGGCTGCAGTACTAGTGTGATATAATATATATTGATTTCATCTCATTATCATCCAGTCTATATTAGCAGCAGACACAGTACGGTAGTCCACGGCTGTAGCTACCTCTGTGACGGCAGTCGCTCGTCCATCCATAATTGTATACCACCTACCCGTGGTTTTTTTTTTCTTTCTTCTTTATACATACTACTATAGTAGCTTACTGTAGCAGTCTGCGGTGCTGCTGAGCTGACAGTGTCAAGCAGGTCCGTCATCAGTCATTACATAATAAATATATCTACCTGTCCGGCTGCAGTACTAGTGTGTGTTATGCACACCAGTGCCTGCAGGAAAGTACTGGTGTCAGGACTGTTATGCACTCCAGTGCCTGCAGTAATGTACTGGTGTTAGAACTGTTATGCAAAACAAATGGACTTACAGACAGACTGGGGAATATGACATAACGTACACAGAAGGTGATAGGTTAACAAAATACACACAAAGTGAACAGAGAAGCCCAGAGGCTAAGGAACTGGGTATCTCCCTTGTATTAGAACTGCTCAGATGGGAAAAGCAAGATGTTGTGTTTTAATACGTAGAGAACCCGAAATGCTGTTGCTAAGGGCAACAGCAAAACCCTAAAGGGTTACCAACGGGTGTGGCAGTAAACTCCTTGGTCAGAGATGGAATGATAGACACAAGGAGAGTCTCCACAATCCTAATTCTCACTTGCAGTGCACAGGTTCAGCTTACTGCCACTAAACTGACCCCTGACACCTAGCACAGTGAGACAGGATTAGACAGGCAAGTCTTAGAATACAGCCGCAAACTTACTAAGTTCCAAGAGTAGTAACAGAACCCCAGCAAGCTAAACGACTGACTCCAGTCTTACTGCTAGGTCTGGATTGGCAGAGTGTAATACCAAATCCCCAGGCCTATTTGCAGTAAGCAACAAACAAATACAAAGCTACACAGTACTGGCTAACTTTCAGAAACTGACTAACCAACAAAGATTCAGCAGCATCTGCTTACCCTGAGAAGAGGCCTTATAAAGCAGGTGCTGTCCACGCCCCACTCAGACCTCACAGACTGTGAGCACAAAAACCAGCACCGGATCCCCTGCCATGCACAGAGCCTATAACCACTGCACAGCAAAAGACCCGAACCGGAGTATCAGCTGCGCTCAGGTCACTCCGCTAGCACTTGTCTCCCGGTTGCCATGACGACGTGGCAGCACAGGGCAGGAGACCCTAACAGTACCCCCCCTCTGACGAGGGGTCAAAGAACCCCTACCACCGGGTTTATCAGGGAACTGCGAGAAGAAAGAGCGTATCAGTCTGAGGGCATGAAGATCACAACTGCGCACCCACGACCTCTCCTCCGGGCCATACCCCTTCCAGTGCACCAAAAATGACAGCCGACCCCGAACCACCTTGGAGTCAAGAATCCTTTCAACAACAAACTCCCTCTGGCCACGTATCAGAAGAGGGGAAGGTCTTCCACTGGAAGAAGGATTACTAATCGCCCGTTTTAAAAGGGAACAATGAAAGGTTTTATTGATACCCAAAGAACGGGGCAGATCTAACTGAAATGCCACCGGATTGATAACCCTGGTGATCTTATAAGGGCCGATGAACCGGGGGCCTAACTTATGAGATGGCTGTCTCAACTTCAAATTCTTGGTAGACAACCAGACGAAGTCTCCTAATTTGAAGCTGCAGGGTCTTTTCCGCTTATCAAAAACCCTTTTGGTCACTAATGACACAAACACAAGGGCTTTCTTCACTTTCCGCCAAATACCTCTAAGGACCGAAACCACAGAGGAACCACCAGGCGTGGAGTCCAGGGGGTCAAAAGAATTGGCCTTAGGATGATGCCCATACACACAAAGGAATGGAGAGATCCCTGTAGCAGAGTGAGCCGCGTTGTTATAGGCAAACTCCGCCATGGACAGATGAGCAACCCAGTCAGTCTGACACTTGGAGACATAACACCTGAGGAACTGCTCCAAGGACTGGTTCACCCTTTCAGTCTGCCCATTAGACTGCGGATGGTAGCCCGACGACAAGCTGACAGAAATCTGGAGATCGGAACAAAATGCCCTCCAGAATTTGGCCACAAACTGGGATCCGCGGTCAGAGACCACATCAAGTGGCAACCCGTGGAGACGCACAACATGCAGCATAAATAATTCAGACAGGCGTCTGGCCGATGGCAGCCCAACCAGTGGAACGAAGTGCGCCATCTTCGAAAACCTGTCAACGACAACCCAGATGGCTGTCATCCCCGAGGATTTGGGCAAGTCCACCACAAAATCCATTGAAATGTGGGTCCATGGCTTAGATGGGATAGAGAGTGGATGTAATGGGCCAACAGGAACCCCTCTAGGAGTCTTATTTCGGGCACAGATGTCACATGCCCGAACCCACTGATCCACATCCTTAGCCACCGAGGGCCACCACACTGCCCTAGATAGCAACTCCCGAGTTCTGGCAATACCCGGGTGACCTGCAGACTTCTTGGCATGGAATTCCAGGAACACTCGCTGTCTTAACCTAGGAGGCACAAACAAAAGACCTACCGGAAGGTCTGGAGGAGCCTGCTCCTGTGCTCTAAGGACTAATGATAAGAGGTCCTGGGTAATGCCCACTTTAATACATGATGGGGAAACAATGGGCAACGGCTCCTCGGTGGTCTCCTGGATTGGAACAAAACTCCGCGAGAGCGCATCAGCCTTGATGTTTTTTGACCCAGGGCGATATGTTATCAAAAAATTAAAGCGAGCAAAAAACAAAGCCCATCGTGCCTGCCTGGCATTGAGACGCTTCGCTGACTCTAAATATGCCAGATTCTTATGGTCAGTGAGAATTGAGACCACAAACTTAGCACCCTCAAGCCAGTGTCTCCACTCCTCGAGTGCATCCTTAATAGCCAACAATTCCCGGTTACCCACGTCATAATTCATCTCGGCAGGCGAAAATTTACGGGAAAAGTAAGCACAGGGATGAAGGCGATTATCAGACACTCCCATCTGAGAAAGCACTGCCCCAATACCCATCTCAGAGGCATCCACCTCCACCACAAAAGGACGCTCTGGATCTGGGTGTCGCAGCACCTTGGCCGAAACAAATGCCCTTTTGAGACGGGCAAAAGCCGCTTTAGCCTCACAAGACCAGTGAGCAACATCCGCCCCTTTCTTAGTGAGTGCCACCAAGGGCGCCACTATAGACGAAAATCCAGCGATAAATCGTCTATAAAAATTCGCAAAGCCCAGGAAACGCTGAAGCGCCTTCAAACTAGTGGGCTGCACCCAATCCAGGACTGCCTGTACCTTGGAACCCTCCATTTGGAAACCTTCTGGGGAGATAATATATCCTAGAAATGCGATTTGCTGAACTTCAAATTCTCCAGCTTCGCCCCAAGCCGGTGGTCTCTGAGTTTCTGGAGGACTAAGCGTACATGCTTCCGATGTTCCTCCAGGGAATGGGAGAAGATTAGGATGTCATCTAAGTATACAACTAAGAATCTATCCAAATATTCCCTGAGCACATCATTCATGAAATCCTGGAAGACTGCCGGGGCATTACAGAGCCCAAAAGGCATCACCAAATATTCATAATGCCCTGAGTGGGTATTAAAGGCAGTCTTCCATTCATCCCCCTCTCTTATTCGGATTAGATTGTACGCACCGCGTAGGTCAATCTTAGAAAAAATGGTGGCAGTACGAAGCTGGTCAAACAAGACCGAAATGAGAGGCAGTGGGTATGAGTTTTTAATCGTGATACGGTTCAATTCCCTGAAGTCGATGCAGGGTCGCAACGAACCGTCCTTTTTACCCACGAAGAAGAACCCCGACCCAACTTGAGACTGTGAAGGTCTGATAAATCCCTTAGCCAAGTTCTCCTGAATGTACTCTGCCATAGCCTGAGTCTCAGGACGTGACAGGGAGTACAACCTGCTCTTGGGAAGCTTAGCATTTGGCAACAAATCAATGGCACAGTCATAGGGGCGATGGGGAGGTAGTACCTCTGCAACTTTTTTGGAGAACACGTCCGCAAAATCTGCATAACACCCTGGCAATCCTGGCAAACTTAGCTGCGAGAGCCTGACTGGAAGGCTCAAGCAACTCCTGAAACAATCAGTACCCCAACTAAGAATCTCCCCAGAGACCCAGTCAAATTGAGGATTGTGGGCCCTTAACCAGGGTAACCCCAACACCAATGGGGCAAAAGTACAGACAGTCACATAAAAGGACAATTTTTCAGAGTGTGTGGCTCCAATAAACAAAGAAATCTGGCTAGTGCAAGAGGTAATTTTACCTTGGGATAATGGTTCCCCGTTTAACCCACAAATCTCAATTTCCGATGCCAAGGGTACTAAGGGAACAGAGTGTTTCAGGGCGAATTGGCGGTCCATAAAAACCCCGTCGGCCCCACTGTCCACAAAGGCCTCAGTCTTGACAGTTTGACCGAGGATCTTCAAGGTCACCGGAATGATAAAAGTCTTCTTGGGAAATTCTGACTTCTGGCCTGACAGGATATTTCCCATCACCCTCAGGCCCTGAAGTTTTCCGGCTTTTCTGGGCATGATACTACCACATGACCTTTATTCCCACAGTACAAACACAACCCCTGCTGTCTCCTCTGCGTCTTCTCACGCGAGGAGAGGCGGGTAGCCCCAATCTGCATAGGCTCCTCTGAAAATTCCTCAGAGTCTGAGGTTCCCTTGGGAAGGAAGGAAATCTCAGTCTCCCTTTCAAGCCTACGCTCTCTCAGCCGTCTATCCACCCGGATGGATAACTGCATGAGCTGATCCAAGCTATCAGGCAAGGGATATTGTACCAGTTGGTCCTTTATCTGGTAAGAAAGACCTCTTCGGCACTGGTGTCTCAGGGCTGGGTCATTCCACTGGGTATCATGGGCCAACCTCCGAAACTCCGTACAGTAAACCTCAACTGGCCTTCGCCCTTGCTTAAGGATCGAAATCTGAGCCTCGGCTGAGGCCGTCTTGTCAGGGTCATCATACAACATGCCCAGTGCCGTAAAAAAAGCATCAACACTTTTAAGCGACGGACAGTCAGGCTGCAACCCATATGCCCAGACCTGTGGGTCTCCTTGTAGCAAGGAAATCACTATGCCCACCCGCTGAATCTCCGACCCAGAAGACTGAGGCCTAAGCCGGAAGTATAGCTTGCAGCTCTCCTTGAAACAAAAGAACTGCGAGCGATCTCCAGAAAAACGATCCGGGAGATTTACTTTCGGCTCCTTAACCCCTGCAGGTGCTGCTGCTGCGGGAGCTCCGCCAGCAGCCTGGGAGGTGTGCATTTTAATGGACAAATCATTAAATTGTCGAGTCAGGACCTGCACCTGATCGACCACCTGTTGCAACGTATTTTGAGGGGTATGCTCCATATTCCCACAAAATTTCAACAGGAGTATTAGGCTGCTGAATATGTTATGCACACCAGTGCCTGCAGGAAAGTACTGGTGTCAGGACTGTTATGCACTCCAGTGCCTGCAGGAATGTACTGGTGTTAGAACTGTTATGCAAAACAAATGGACTTACAGACAGACTGGGGAATATGACATAACGTACACAGAAGGTGATAGGTTAGCAAAATACACACAAAGTGAACAGAGAAGCCCAGAGGCTAAGGAACTGGGTATCTCCCTTGTATTAGAACTGCTCAGATGGGAAAAGCAAGATGTTGTGTTTTAATACGTAGAGAACCCGAAATGCTGTTGCTAAGGGCAACAGCAAAACCCTAAAGGGTTACCAACGGGTGTGGCAGTAAACTCCTTGGTCCGAGATGGAATGATAGACACAAGGAGAGTCTCCACAATCCTAATTCTCACTTGCAGTGCACAGGTTCAGCTTACTGCCACTAAACTGACCCCTGACACCTAGCACAGTGAGACAGGATTAGACAGGCAAGTCTTAGAATACAGCCGCAAACTTGCTAAGTTCACAGAGTAGTAACAGAACCCCAGCAAGCTAAACGACTGACTCCAGTCTTACTGCTAGGTCTGGATTGGCAGAGTGTAATACCAAATCCCAAGGCCTATTTGCAGTAAGCAACAAACAAATACAAAGCTACACAGTACTGGCTAACTTTCAGAAACTGACTAACCAACAAAGATTCAGCAGCATCTGCTTACCCTGAGAAGAGGCTTTATAAAGCAGGTGCTGTCCACGCCCCACTCAGACCTCACAGACTGTGAGCACAAAAACCAGCACCGGATCCCCTGCCATGCACAGAGCCTATAACCACTGCACAGCAAAAGACCCGAACCGGAGTATCAGCTGCGCTCAGGTCACTCCGCTAGCACTTGTCTCCCGGTTGCCATGACGACGTGGCAGCACAGGGCAGGAGACCCTAACAGTGTGATATTATATATATTGATTTCATCTCATTATTATCCAGTCTATATTAGCAGCAGACACAGTACGGTAGTCCACGGCTGTAGCTACCTCTGTGTCGGCAGTCGCTCGTCCATCCATAATTGTATACCACCTACCCGTGTTTTTTTTTTTTTTCTTTCTTCTTTATACATACTACTATAGTAGCTTACTGTAGCAGTCTGCGGTGCTGCTGAGCTGACAGTGTCCAGCAGGTCCGTCATCAGTCATTACATAATAAATATATCTACCTGTCCGGCTGCAGTACTAGTGTGATATAATATATATTGATTTCATCTCATTATCATCCAGTCTATATTAGCAGCAGACACAGTACGGTAGTCCACGGCTGTAGCTACCTCTGTGTCGGCAGTCGCTCGTCCATCCATAAGTATACTAGTATCCATCCATCTCCATTGTTTACCTGAGGTGCCTTTTAGTTGTGCCTATTAAAATATGGAGAAGAAAAATGTTGAGGTTCCAAAATTAGGGAAAGATCAAGATCCACTTCCACCTCGTGCTGAAGCTGCTGCCACTAGTCATGGCCGAGACGATGAAATGCCAGCAACGTCGTCTGCCAAGGCCGATGCCCAATGTCATAGTACAGAGCATGTAAAATCCAAAACACCAAATATCAGTAAAAAAAGGACTCCAAAATCTAAAATAAAATTGTCGGAGAAGCGTAAACTTGCCAATATGCCATTTACCACACGGAGTGGCAAGGAACGGCTGAGGCCCTGGCCTATGTTCATGGCTAGTGGTTCAGCTTCACATGAGGATGGAAGCACTCAGCCTCTCGCTAGAAAAATGAAAAGACTCAAGCTGGCAAAAGCAGTAGCACCGCAAAGAACTGTGCGTTCTTCGAAATCCCAAATCCACAAGGAGAGTCCAATTGTGTCGGTTGCGATGCCTGACCTTCCCAACACTGGACTTGAAGAGCATGCGCCTTTCACCATTTGCACGCCCCCTGCAAGTGCTGGAAGGAGCACCCGCAGTCCAGTTCCTGATAGTCAGATTGAAGATGTCAGTGTTGAAGTACACCAGGATGAGGAGGATATGGGTGTTGCTGGCGCTGGGGAGGAAATTGACAAGGAGGATTCTGATGGTGAGGTGGTTTGTTTAAGTCAGGCACCCGGGGAGACACCTGTTGTCCGTGGGAGGAATAGGGCCGTTGACATGCCTGGTGAAAATACCAAAAAAATCAGCTCTTCGGTGTGGAAGTATTTCAACAGAAATGCGGACAACATTTGTCAAGCAGTGTGTTGCCTTTGTCAAGCTGTAATAAGTAGGGGTAAGGACGTTAACCACCTCGGAACATCCTCCCTTATACGTCACCTGCAGCGCATTCATAATAAGTCAGTGACAAGTTCAAAAACTTTGGGCGACAGCGGAAGCAGTCCACTGACCAGTAAATCCCTTCCTCTTGTAACCAAGCTCACGCAAACCACCCCACCAACTCCCTCAGTGTCAATTTCCTCCTTCCCCAGGAATGCCAATAGTCCTGCAGGCCATGTCACTGGCAATTCTGACGAGTCCTCTCCTGCCTGGGATTCCTCCGATGCATCCTTGCGTGTAACGCCTACTGCTGCTGGCGCTGCTGTTGTTGCTGCTGGGAGTCGATGGTCATCCCAGAGGGGAAGTCGTAAGCCCACTTTTACTACTTCCACCAAGCAATTGACTGTCCAACAGTCCTTTGCGAGGAAGATGAAATATCACAGCAGTCATCCTGTTGCAAAGCGGATAACTGAGGCCTTGACAACTATGTTGGTGTTAGACGTGCGTCCGGTATCCGCCGTTAGTTCACAGGGAACTAGACAATTTCTTGAGGTAGTGTGCCCCCGTTACCAAATACCATCTAGGTTCCACTTCTCTAGGCAGGCGATACCGAGAATGTACACGGACGTCAGAAAAAGACTCACCAGTGTCCTAAAAAATGCAGTTGTACCCAATGTCCACTTAACCACGGACATGTGGACAAGTGGAGCAGGGCAGTGTCAGGACTATATGACTGTGACAGCCCACTGGGTAGATGTATGGACTCCCGCCGCAAGAACAGCAGCGGCGGCACCAGTAGCAGCATCTCGCAAACGCCAACTCTTTCCTAGGCAGGCTACGCTTTGTATCACCGGTTTCCAGAATACGCACACAGCTGAAAACCTCTTACGGCAACTGAGGAAGATCATCGCGGAATGGCTTACCCCAATTGGACTCTCCTGTGGATTTGTGGCATCGGACAACGCCAGCAATATTGTGTGTGCATTAAATATGGGCAAATTCCAGCACGTCCCATGTTTTGCACATACCTTGAATTTGGTGGTGCAGAATTTTTTTAAAAACGACAGGGGCGTGCAAGAGATGCTGTCGGTGGCCAGAAGAATTGCGGGACACTTTCGGCGTACAGGCACCACGTACAGAAGACTGGAGCAACACCAAAAACGCCTGAACCTGCCCTGCCATCATCTGAAGCAAGAAGTGGTAACGAGGTGGAATTCAACCCTATATATGCTTCAGAGGTTGGAGGAGCAGCAAAAGGCCATTCAAGCCTATACAATTCAGCACGATATAGGAGGTGGAATGCACCTGTCTCAAGCGCAGTGGAGAATGATTTCAACGTTGTGCAAGGTTCTGATGCCCTTTGAACTTGCCACACGTGAAGTCAGTTCAGACACTGCCAGCCTGAGTCAGGTCATTCCCCTCATCAGGCTTTTGCAGAAGAAGCTGGAGACATTGAAGGAGGAGCTAACACGGAGCGATTCCGCTAGGCATGTGGGACTTGTGGATGGAGCCCTTAATTCGCTTAACAAGGATTCACGGGTGGTCAATCTGTTGAAATCAGAGCACTACATTTTGGCCACCGTGCTCGATCCTAGATTTAAAACCTACCTTGGATCTCTCTTTCCGGCAGACACAAGTCTGCTGGGGTTCAAAGACCTGCTGGTGAGAAAATTGTCAAGTCAAGCGGAACGCGACCTGTCAACATCTCCTCCTTCACATTCTCCCGCAACTGGGGGTGCGAGGAAAAGGCTCAGAATTCCGAGCCCACCCGCTGGCGGTGATGCAGGGCAGTCTGGAGCGACTGCTGATGCTGACATCTGGTCCGGACTGAAGGACCTGACAACGATTACGGACATGTCGTCTACTGTCACTGCATATGATTCTCTCCCCATTGAAAGAATGGTGGAGGATTATATGAGTGACCGCATCCAAGTAGGCACGTCACACAGTCCGTACTTATACTGGCAGGAAAAAGAGGCAATTTGGAGGCCCTTGCACAAACTGGCTTTATTCTACCTAAGTTGCCCTCCCACAAGTGTGTACTCCGAAAGAGTGTTTAGTGCCGCCACTCACCTTGTCAGCAATCGGCGTACGAGGTTACTTCCAGAAAATGTGGAGAAGATGATGTTCATTAAAATGAATTATAATCAATTCCTCCGTGGAGACATTGACCAGCAGCAATTGCCTCCACAAAGTACACAGGGAGCTGAGATGGTGGATTCCAGTGGGGACGAATTGATAATCTGTGAGGAGGGGGATGTACACGGTGATATATCGGAGGATGATGATGAGGTGGACATCTTGCCTCTGTAGAGCCAGTTTGTGCAAGGAGAGATTAATTGCTTCTTTTTTGGTGGGGGTCCAAACCAACCCGTCATTTCAGTCACAGTCGTGTGGCAGACCCTGTCACTGAAATGATGGGTTGGTTAAAGTGTGCATGTCCTGTTTATACAACATAAGGGTGGGTGGGAGGGCCTAAGGACAATTCCATCTTGCACCTCTTTTTTCTTTAAATTTTCTTTGCGTCATGTGCTGTTTGGGGAGTGTTTTTTGGAAGGGCCATCCTGCGTGACACTGCAGTGCCACTCCTAGATGGGCCAGGTGTTTGTGTCGGCCACTAGGGTCGCTTATCTTACTCACACAGCTACCTCATTGCGCCTCTTTTTTTCTTTGCGTCATGTGCTGTTTGGGGAGTGTTTTTTGGAAGGGCCATCCTGCGTGACACTGCAGTGCCACTCCTAGATGGGCCCGGTGTTTGTGTCGGCAACTAGGGTTGCTTATCTTACTCACACAGCTACCTCATTGCGCCTCTTTTTTTCTTTGCGTCATGTGCTGTTTGGGGAGTGTTTTTTGGAAGGGTCATCCTGCGTGACACTGCAGTGCCACTCCTAGATGGGCCCGGTGTTTGTGTCGGCCACTAGGGTTGCTTATCTTACTCACACAGCTACCTCATTGCGCCTCTTTTTTTCTTTGCGTCATGTGCTGTTTGGGGAGTGTTTTTTGGAAGGGCCATCCTGCGTGACACTGCAGTGCCACTCCTAGATGGGCCCGGTGTTTGTGTCGGCCACTAGGGTCGCTTATCTTACTCACACAGCTACCTCATTGCGCCTCTTTTTTTCTTTGCGTCATGTGCTGTTTGGGGAGTGTTTTTTGGAATGGCCATCCTGCGTGACACTGCAGTGCCACTCCTAGATGGGCCAGGTGTTTGTGTCGGCCACTAGGGTCGCTTATCTTACTCACACAGCTATCTTATTGCGCCTCTTTTTTTCTTTGCGTCATGTGCTGTTTGGGGAGTGTTTTTTGGAAGGGCCATCCTGCGTGACACTGCAGTGCCACTCCTAGATGGGCCAGGTGTTTGTGTCGGCCACTAGGGTCGCTTATCTTACTCACACAGCTACCTCATTGTGCCTCTTTTTTTCTTTGCGTCATGTGTTGTTTGGGGAGTGTTTTTTGGAAGGGCCATCCTGCGTGACACTGCAGTGCCACTCCTAGATGGGCCAGGTGTTTGTGTCGGCCACTAGGGTCGCTTATCTTACTCACACAGCTACCTCATTGCGCCTCTTTTTTTCTTTGCGTCATGTGCTGTTTGGGGAGTGTTTTTTGGAAGGGCCATCCTGCGTGACTCTGCAGTGCCACTCCTAGATGGGCCAGGTGTTTGTGTCGGCCACTAGGGTCGCTTATCTTACTCACACAGCTACCTCATTGCGCCTCTTTTTTTCTTTGCGTCATGTGCTGTTTGGGGAGTGTTTTTTGGAAGGGCCATCCTGCGTGACACTGCAGTGCCACTCCTAGATGGGCCAGGTGTTTGTGTCGGCCACTAGGGTCGCTTATCTTACTCACACAGCTACCTCATTGCGCCTCTTTTTTTCTTTGCGTCATGTGCTGTTTGGGGAGTGTTTTTTGGAAGGGCCATCCTGCGTGACACTGCAGTGCCACTCCTAGATGGGCCAGGTGTTTGTGTCGGCCACTAGGGTCGCTTAACTTAGTCATCCAGCGACCTCGGTGCAAATTTTAGGACTAAAAATAATATTGTGAGGTGTGAGGTATTCAGAATAGACTGAAAATGAGTGGAAATTATGGTTATTGAGGTTAATAATACTTTGGGATCAAAATGACCCCCAAATTCTATGATTTAAGCTGTTTTTTAGGGTTTTTTGAAAAAAACACCCGAATCCAAAACACACCCGAATCCGACAAAAAAAATTCGGTGAGGTTTTGCCAAAACGCGTTCGAACCCAAAACACGGCCACGGAACCGAACCCAAAACCAAAACACAAAACACAAAAAATTTCCGGTGCACATCTCTAGTAATAAACAGGGCCTGATTAAGGGTTCCAGCTGCCCTAGGCTAATACAGAAGTGGCCGCCCCATACATGCAGCACACATATATACTTATACATACACAATCACACATATGTATATATATATATATATATACATGTGTGTATGATATATACAGTATATATATATATATATATATATACATCACTTCACTTATCTCAAAATATCTCCCAACCCGACCTCTTTGCTCTTCACAAGACCTGCGTCTCTCACCCACACTCATTACTCGCTCCCACTCACGATTGCAGGACTTTCCTCGAGCTGCACCCACTCTGTGGAATGCCCTACCGTGCACAACAATACTCTCCTCTAGTCTCCAAATATTCAAGCGTTCCCTGAAAACTCACCTCTTCAGGCAAGCGTATCAAATTCCAGAACTGCCCACATAACTTTCATAAACCTTCCTATCAAATTGCATCCACTCTGCACAGTCCACACGTTTTCACATGTCTTTTCATTCTTCACTTTCCCTTCCTCCCGACCCCGGTTTATCATTGCTGTGTGACCATATCATACAGCCCACCAAGAACCTTTGCAATCGGGTGGACAACAATGCAATAGATAGCACCTATCCTTGTGTATCCATGCCTATTTCCCTATAGATTGTAAAGCTTGCGAGCAGGGCCCTCCTACCTCTATGACTGTTTATTATTACCCAGCTTTGTTATATCATTGTTATTTCCAATTGTAAAGTGCAACGGAATTTGCTGCACCATATAAGAAACTGTTAATAAATATATATATATATACAGATTCAAAAATTGCACTACACCCTTTTGTTTCAAAAACTGTGCAGGAAATGGGAAAACTGAATACTCCAGTAAGGTATGGGTGAGGTGGGCTATCTTTTAGGATATGTACCGAACATGGGCGCCATCTTGAAATCGGCCATCTTGAATCGAAGTCAGTTTTCCCATTTCCAGCACAGTTTTTGAAACAAACTGGCATACTGCGACCTTGACAAGGGTGTACTGCAACTTTTGACTCACCAGGTATGTGTATATATATATATATATATATATATATATATATATATCTTTGAAGATTTTTTTTACTGTGAAGCAAACAACAAATAGGACAAAATAACAGAAAACTTCAGCGTGCATAACTATTCACCCCGCTTAAGTCAGTACTTTGTAGAGCCACCTTTGCGGCAATTAGAGCTGCAAGTCGCTTTGGATAAGTATCTATGAGCTTGCCACATCTTGCCACTGGTATTTTTTCCCATTCCTCAGGACAAAACTGCTCCAGTTCCTTCATGTTGGATGGTTTCCGCTTGTGAACAGCAATCTTCAAGTTTGACCACAGATTCTCAATTGGATTGAGATTTGGCTTTGACTAGGCCATTTCAACACATTTAAGTGTTTCCCCTTAAACCACTCGAGTGTTGTTTTAGCAGTATGCTTTGGGTCATTGTCCTGCTGGAAGGTGAACCTCCATCCCAGTCTCAAATCACAGGCAGACTGAAACAGGTTTTGCTCAAGAATATCTCTGTATTTATCACCATCCATCTTTCCCTTGACTCAAGACAGTTTCCCAGTCCCTGCTGCTGAAAAACATTCCCACAGCATGATGCTGCCATCACCATGTTTTACTGTGATGGGATGTGTTGGGTTTGCTCCAGACATAGCATTTTCCTTGGAGGCCGAAAAGTTACATTTTAGTCTCATCTGACCAGAGCACCTTCCTCTATACATTTGGGGAGTCGTCCACATACCTTTTGGCAAACTCAAAACGTGCCTTCTTATTTTTATCACTTTTCTGGCCACTCTTCCATAAAGCCCAGCTCAATGGAGTGTATGGCTTATTGTGGTCACATGCGCATATACACCAGTCTCTGCTATGGAACTCTGCAGCTCCTTCAGGGTTACCTTTGGTCTCTGTGCTGCCTCTCTGATTAATCCTTACAAATAATTAAGGTTCAAAAAGGGTTGAGATTGCTTAAAGGATAAAAAAAAGGGGAAGACTAGAAGGGCCAAGTGGTTCTTATCTGCCGTCAAATTCTATGTTTCTATGTTTCTATGTTTATGTAATGCCCTCCTTGCCCGGTCTGTGAGTTTTGGTGGCCGTCCCTCTCTTGGCAGGTTTGTTGTGGTACCATGTTCTTTCCATTTGAAGATGATGGATTTGATGGTGCTCCAGGAAATCATCAACGATTTGGAATTTTTTTTATATTTTATAACCCAACCCTGACTTGTACTTCTCAACAACTTTGTCCCTGACTTGTTTGGAGAGCTCCTTGGTCTTCATGGTGTGATGCCTCTTGCTTAGTGATGTTGCAGCCTCTGGGGCCTTTCAGAAAAGGTATGTTTATACTGACAGATCATGTGACACTTAGATTGCACACAGGTGGACTTCATTTCACTAATTATGTGACTTCTGAAGGTAATTGGTTGCACCAGAACTTTTGAGGGGCTTCATAGCAAAGGGGGTGAATATATGCAGATGCCAATTTTCAATTTTTATATTTATAATAGTTATTTTTTTATATACATTTTTCTAATTTCAGTTCACCAACTTAGACTATTTTGTGCAGATCCATCACATAAAATTGAGATTAAAAATAAATGACAGGTTGTAATGTAACAAAATAGGTAAAAAGCCAAGGGTGAATACTTTGGCAAGGCACTGTATATATATATATAGCCAACCAACTGGATTTACACTCGGGCATTCAGAATTACAAACACTGATTGTGTGCAGAATATTGGCCTTGGCTCTGCTGACTCTGAGAGCGGGGGCGGGAACGGCACGTGACATCATGATGCACGTGGCATTCACCGCGCCCGCAGTGCTCCACTGGGAATGGAACCAGGGCGAGAATTTTTGGGATGACTCCATGTCGAGGTTGCCCTGTGGGAAATCCGACCCTGTTGCCGATGCAGCGCCCCCCCTTCTCCCCCAGTCCAGTGGTGCTGTGTTGTCCTGGATGGTGGCTTGACACTTAAACATCAGATATCAGCCACAATCAAATCCTCATTCTTTCACCTAAGGAACATAGCCAGAATCAAGCACTTAATTCCCTCAGATGATCTGCCAAAAGTCATACATGCAATTGTATCATCTCGATTTGACTACTGTAATGCCCTCTACCTTGGTCTCCCAGCAAAAGAATTGCACCGCTTACAGCTGGTGCAAAACTCAGCTACCAGGCTGTTAACCAACCAGCCCCATTCTAGTCACATAATACCCATACTCTACTCCCTTCACTGGCTGTTTGTAAGATGGCGAATCATCTTCAAGATTGGCTTACTGAGTTTCAAAGCACTACATGACTAGGGCCCAAGGTACCTGAAGCAGCTTCTGACCCCATACTGCCCCACTCGATTACTGCGAACTGTAGATGAAGGCATTCACCGCGCCCGCAGTGCTTCTCTGGGAATGGAACCAGGGCGAGAATTTTTGGGATGACTCCATGTCGAGGTTGCCCTGTGGGAAATCCGGCCCTGTTGCCGACGCAGCAGCCCCCCCCCCCCCCCCCCCCCCCCAGAACAGCCTATTGGTTGACCAGGCCCTGATAATTAAATATAAATAGAGAAAAAAATGACCTGCACCCAGGGATCTCTGATTGGTGAGCTACTTCTGTAACCCAATTAGCTGAGCTGTGTGTTCAGATTAGGTGCAAGCTGGGACTTTCACTGCAGCTCTGACGGTTAGGTCACAACAGCAGCTCACCAATCAGAGGTCCCTGTGGAGATAAATTTTATTTTATTTTAGGTTATATTATTTAATTTGACACAGGGTAACCACAGATATCAGCTCTGTTCTGTCTGTCAGATTTCAGGTAGGGCAGAGCAGGACTGGACCAAAGCCTCTACTACTAACGCCAGTGCCAGATTAAGGTCCACAAGGGCCTGGAGCTGAAATTGTTTACGGGCCTATTGTGTGCCATCACAGCGGTGTGACCAGTGCTGTGGTCGTGTGACTTGTGATGTGTGGGTGTGACTAGTGCTGTGGTCGTGTGACTTGTGATGCGTGGGTGTGACTAGTGCTGTGGTCGTGTGACTTGTGATGTGTGGGTGTGACCAGTGCTGTGGTCGTGTGACTTGTGATGTGTGGGTGTGACCAGTGCTGTGGTCGTGTGACTTGTGATGTGTGGGTGTGACTAGTGCTGTGGTCGTGTGACTTGTGATGTGTGGGTGTGACTAGTGCTGTGGTCGTGTGACTTGTGATGTGTGGGTGTGACTAGTGCTGTGGTCGTGTGACTTGTGATGCGTGGGTGTGACTAGTGCTGTGGTCGTGTGACTTGTGATGTGTGGGTGTGACCAGTGCTGTGGTCGTGTGACTTGTGATGTGTGGGTGTGACTAGTGCTGTGGTCGTGTGACTTGTGATGTGTGGGTGTGACTAGTGCTGTGGTCGTGTGACTTGTGATGCGTGGGTGTGACTAGTGCTGTGGTCGTGTGACTTGTGATGCGTGGGTGTGACTAGTGCTGTGGTCGTGTGACTTGTGATGCGTGGGTGTGACCAGTGCTGTGGTCGTGTGACTTGTGATGCGTGGGTGTGACTAGTGCTGTGGTCGTGTGACTTGTGATGTGTGGGTGTGACCAGTGCTGTGGTCGTGTGACTTGTGATGTGTGGGTGTGACCAGTGCTGTGGTCGTGTGACTTGTGATGTGTGGGTGTGACCAGTGCTGTGGTCGTGTGACTTGTGATGCGTGGGTGTGACCAGTGCTGTGGTCGTGTGACTTGTGATGCGTGGGTGTGACCAGTGCTGTGGTCGTGTGACTTGTGATGCGTGGGTGTGACCAGTGCTGTGGTCGTGTGACTTGTGATGTGTGGGTGCTGTGGTCGTGTGACTTGTGATGCGTGGGTGTGACCAGTGCTGTGGTCGTGTGACTTGTGATGTGTGGGTGTGACCAGTGCTGTGGTCTTGTGAATAGTGACGTGAGGGTGTGTCCTGTGCTGTGGGTGTGTGTGACCTGTGCTGTGGGGCAGTATCTAGGGGTGTGTAATCATTCCAGTAACAAGTGGCCTGCAGTATACATATATGTGCTCCTCTGTCCTTATGTGCCTATGCCTGTATGTGCTCCTTTATGTCTGTATGTGCTCCTCTATGTCCATACGTGCCTATGTCTATATCTATGTGCTCCTCTATGTCCATATGTGCCTATATGTGCATATGTCTGTATGTGCTCCTCTATGTCCATATGTGTCTTTATCTGTATGTACACTGTTCTCCACTATGTCTGTATGTGTTCCGCTATGTCTGTATGTGCCTATGTCTATATGTGCCCCTCTATCAATTGGGTACAGGATTCCGAAAGTAATACTGACACTTTTGGTAAGTAAAGTAACCCTACCCCTTATCCTTTCCCTAACCCTCCCACAGTCTAACCCTCCCTCATGCAGCTTAACACTCCCCTCCAACAGCCTAATTCTAACCTCCCCTCCCACAGCCTAACACTAACCTTCACCCTAGTGCCTAACCCTAACACTCCCCTCCAACAGCCTAATTCTAACCTCCCCTCCCACAGCCTAACACTAACCTTCACCCTAGTGCCTAACCCTAACACTCCCCTCCAACAGCCTAATTCTAACCTCCCCTCCCACAGCCTAACACTAACCTTCACCCTAGTGCCTAACCCTAACACTCCCCTCCAACAGCCTAATTCTAACCTCCCCTCCCACAGCCTAACACTAACCTTCACCCTAGTGCCTAACCCTAACACTCCCCTCCAACAGCCTAATTCTAACCTCCCCTCCCACAGCCTAACACTAACCTTCACCCTAGTGCCTAATCCTAACACTCCCCTCCAACAGCCTAATTCTAACCTCCCCTCCCACAGCCTAACACTAACCTTCACCCTAGTGCCTAATCCTAACACTCCCCTCCAACAGCCTAATTCTAACCTCCCCTCCCACAGCCTAACACTAACCTTCACCCTAGTGCCTAACCCTAACACTCCCCTCCAACAGCCTAATTCTAACCTCCCCTCCCACAGCCTAACACTAACCTTCACCCTAGTGCCTAACCCTAACACTCCCCTCCAACAGCCTAATTCTAACCTCCCCTCCCACAGCCTAACACTAACCTTCACCCTACTGCCTAACCCTAACACTCCCCTCCAACAGCCTAATTCTAACCTCCCCTCCCACAGCCTAACACTAACCTTCACCCTAGTGCCTAACCCTAACACTCCCCTCCAACAGCCTAATTCTAACCTCCCCTCCCACAGCCTAACACTAACCTTCACCCTAGTGCCTAACCCTAACACTCCCCTCCAACAGCCTAATTCTAACCTCCCCTCCCACAGCCTAACACTAACCTTCACCCTAGTGCCTAACCCTAACACTCCCCTCCAACAGCCTAATTCTAACCTCCCCTCCCACAGCCTAACACTAACCTTCACCCTAGTGCCTAATCCTAACACTCCCCTCCAACAGCCTAATTCTAACCTCCCCTCCCACAGCCTAACACTAACCTTCACCCTAGTGCCTAACCCTAACACTCCCCTCCAACAGCCTAATTCTAACCTCCCCTCCCACAGCCTAACACTAACCTTCACCCTAGTGCCTAATCCTAACACTCCCCTCCAACAGCCTAATTCTAACCTCCCCTCCCACAGCCTAACACTAACCTTCACCCTACTGCCTAACCCTAACACTCCCCTCCCGCAGCCTAATTCTAACCTCCCCTCCCACAGCCTAACACTAACCTTCACCCTAGTGCCTAACCCTAACACTCCACTCCAACAGCCTAATTCTAACCTCCCCTCCCACAGCCTAACACTAACTGCATACTTATATTAGGGAAGAGAGAGAGAGAGATAAGGGGGAGACACAGAGAGAGAAGGCGGGAGAGGTCAGAGAGGAGAGAGAAAGGGGAGGGGACAGAAAGACAGAAAGAGGAGGGAGTGACAAAGAGAGAGCGGGTGAGAAGTTGTAGAGGGAGAGAATGGGAAGAGAAAGAGAGAGAGAGAGAGAGAGAGAGAGAGAGAGAGAGAATGGGGAATATACAGAGAGAGGGGTGGGAGAAAGGTGAGAGGGGGAGAGAGAGGAGAGAGAAAAGAGAGAGGAGGGGGAAACAAAGAAAGAGGAGGTAGGAGAAAGAGAGAGAGAGAGAGAGAGAGAGAGAGAGAGAGAAGGGGGAGACAGGGAGAGACAGAGAAAGAAGAGGGGAGAGAGAGAAGGGAGGAGACAATGAGAGGGGGGAGGGAGATGAGAGAGGGGGAGATATAGAGAGATAGACAGAAGGGGAGGAGTCAGAGAGAGAGTGTAGGGGAGACAGAGCGAGAAGGGGGAGAGAGAGAGAGAGGGAGAAGAGGGGGAGGAGAGAGAGAGAGAGAGGGAGAAGAGGGGGAGGAGAGAGAGAGAGAGAGAGAGAGAGAGAGAGAGAGAAGGGTGGGGGACACACAGAGGGAAAGAGAGAAGGCGGGAAGATAAAAGGGAAGCACAGCAAGATAAAATGGATAAAGAGTGTGATACTGTGCTCTCTATGTGACAGTGGATATCCTTTGCGGGATGTGCTGCTGGGAGCGTGGCTGCACTATAACAGTCCACTATGGATAGAATATACAAATAAAAAAGGGTGGTTGCTCCCTGCGCACTTCCTTATAGGAAATAATAATATACATAACATCCAGTGATACTAAAAAATGGGGGTATTTATTAATTTACAATATTGCAATGTAGATTGCAGATGTTACTATTCACCGTAGCGATAGTTAGTATAAGTAATTATAAAAAGGTTAATGATAAAAACTGAACAAAGGGGAAGGGGTGGCCGAAATTCCTAATACCGGTATACACAGGACAAAAACATACATATACATACAAATTCACAACTAGTATCTATCGCACCAAAACGCGTTCAATGCGTCTTACTCTTGTGTGCTTACTTCCTGTGGTAATATATATCCGTTTATCTGGATTGTAAATACAACTAATCCCTCCTGGGTTTCCAGTATGCAGAGGTCCCGTGTACCAATATGCTCGTCCTATACAGACAAAGTCCCGTACTGCGCCCTGTAATGGTTGCCAGGCGGATTTGCAGTCCGTGTGCATATACCCCTGCGAGTGGTGTTTGAGTAAGGTGGAAACGAAATCCTTACCTCCTCCGGAGTTTGCTTCAAAAGGGCCGGTGAAGTCACCTGTGTACAGTGGTGGATGTCCGTTCCTGGGGATGGATGCGGTGTCTGCCGGCAGACTTCCCTCAGTTCAACTGGTAATCAGGAAATAGGCATACAAGATTAAGATGCACTGAGCGCGTTTTGGTGCAATAGATACTTGTGTATTTGTATGTATATGTATGTTTTTGTCTTGTGTATACCGGTATTAGGAATTTCGGTCACCCCTTCCCCTTTATTCAGTTTTTAGCGTTAACCTTTTTATAATTACTTATACTAACTATCGCTATGGTGAATAGTAACATCTACAATCTACATTGCAATATTGTAAATTAATAAATACCCCCCATTTTTTACTATCACTTGATGTTATTTGTATTATTACTTCCTGTAAGGAAGTGCGCAGGGAGCAACCACCCTTTTTTACAGCGAGAGAAGATGGTGGAGGACACAGAAAGAGAAGGGAGAGACAGAGAGAAGGGTGGGAGACAGAGAGAGAATGAGAAGGTGGACAGAGAGAGAAAGAGAGAAGGGTGGGAGACAGAGAGAGAGAGAGAGAGAAGGGGGAGTGAGAGAGAGAGAGAGAGAGAGAGAGAGAAGGGGGAGACAGAGAGAGAAGGGGGGAGAGAGAAAGAAGGGGGGAGACAGAGAGCAAGAGGAGAGAGAGATGGGGGGAAGATACAGAACGAGAGAAGGGGGGAGACAGTGAAAGGGTTGAGTCAGCCATCCCCTAACCCCCCCCCCCCCACACACACACACACAAACAGGCGGCATTGTGTACCTTTCCTACCCCCTCGCCCCCTCCCAGGACAGGCAGCACTTTGTACCTTCCTGAGCAGCGGGTCCGCGGCATTAGCATCAACAGCGGGTCCGGTCTTTAGCTACGGCAGGCGCGGGTCCCCATCATTTGGATGTGGCGCCAGTAAACCCCTGCAACAGCAGCGTCCCGAGGGGAGGCAGTGACAGGAAGGGAAGGACATGTGAGTAAAGGGGAGGAGCTGGACCATCTCAGCCAGCGCCGCGTCCGCGTCCGGCCTCCCTCTTAGCACTGGATCCGCACAGAGGCGCAGGGAGTGCGCACCACTGCGCTAGCAAGGTCACGGTTTACAAGTGCACGGTGGGTTGGAGGGGTGAGGGGAGTGAGTGGGCGGGTGTTCCGGCTGCCACTGGTGGTAACCAAAAAAAAATAAAAAAAATATTGTTCCCAAAGTTTGCTAAGCACCGTCTGGGCCTATTTTCATGGGGGGCCTGGAGCTGCAGCTCCACCCGCCCCATTGTTAATCCGGCCCTGACTAACGCCATCTGAAGATGGCATTATTTTATAAGGGGTTGCTCCAATAAGATTTAACAGTTAAGGTTTGTTAAATCTGGGCTGATCACATTTCTCATCAGAGGTGTGGGAAACGCGATTAGCATGCGGAGCTGATGCCAATTATAGGGCATGGAGGAGATTTTTAAGAACTCTCCAAAAGCCCAGTGATAAATTTATGTGTAAGTAAAATAATGTGAAAAGGGTGTGAAAACACCTGTCTGCACATTATTTTACTAGAAAAAACGATTATTACAGTAAATATGCCTGTAATACTTCATGTTATCCGTTTGACTTTCCCCTATGTTAATAATTACCAAGAGAAAGGAGAGAAGTTGTGGGTTTTAATTATAAAATGATACAAAGTACAAAGCGTTAACACAGAATAATTTGGAAACTGATGGGAGATACACTAATTTATTAAAGTCCGCAGGATGCAGGATGAACTGGCTTTAGCTGTAATCTGGAGATGAACCTTAAACCCTCGCTGAAACCTCATAAGGAGCAGCGCTCCAGAGGCTGACAGCTTAAAAACAACAGTACATGTGTGATGTTTGTAGTAAGGGCAGAGTCCAGATGGAGAAAATGCATTTTGTAAACCTGGCACTCCTATCATTAAAAATAATTTTGTCCCCATAAAATGTACCCTTTTGGCACAATAGTCAGCCCTAATGTACCTCACCTACCGCTGGCTTCATTTTAGAACAGGCTCGCTCAGGTCTAAAGTGAAGAAAATTCCTCCGCCCGCAGAAGCTTTTAAGAATAACAGAAGGAACTCCTTGTGCCATATGACTTAGCGTGTTCCTGCAGCTCAGCAAATGAGCAGAACCTGAGTGATTTCTGGATGCAGGGTGAATAAGAGAGCACTAGCAAGTACTCCGTGATATCTTAGCTAAGAGCATATAATTTAGCACTGTGTGAAGAATTCTTATTAAATTATAACATGCAGCCTCTTGTAGTGCTGACTGATTTGTCGTTACACAAAAGACTGCAACAAAAGCTCTTCCATATAATCAGACGGGGAAAGCAAAACACAATGAAACAAAAACAACAGCAATGCACTAAGACCAAGCACCCGGCCTGTAATTGTAATGCTCTGCATTTATGTTAAGCAGCTGAGGAATACGGAGACTGGGAACATTTAGTAAAGGCAAGACGTCTACAATTTAATCTAGTAAAAAGAAAAAAAAACAGGCTTTATTTTTTCTTCTACATTTTTCCTTCAGTTTCCATTACGTTTTACATTTCATTGTTCTTCCATTTTATAATGAAAACAGCAACAGAGGGCAGTGTGCTCTCAGTAAGAACGCTTGACCTCGTGTGCAGGTTACGTTACTGACTGCGTTTGGTTGAGATCTATCAAACCTTCTAAAGTGAAAAGTGGAAAAGTTGTCCAACCAATCAGCTTCTAGCTGTCATATATATAGCACCGTCTACTAAATCACAGATAGGAGCTTATTGGTTTGTGATGAGGAACATCCATATATCATAATCCTATCTAAACACAGTACGTCACCAATCATTTTGCCTGAACTTGTCTAATCTGCCCATAGTTGCGTGAAGCTACATCCCTTTGTGGATTGGGATGAATTGGCCTGAGAGGTTATCATATGTGTCAATCATGTACAGCATTATTGGTTTCTTTAGCCTTGCACTACAGCATTTTACACTGTACAGCTATATAATATGCTATATTGAATTATATTTTGCACAGAAGCCAAACAATCTATATTTATATCGCTGACAAAGGCAAAATGTAAAGAGCATGATTGAGAGCCTGTTGCTCAGTGTACAGATTGATCCATGTGTCTCTGGCTGTCCCACAATTTCATAGAGCATTATGTTCTACTCCTTTTACACCGCAAACACGGGTCTTGCCCCAGTCACGGAACACGTATTTCAAGCCACGTCACAGCAGTGACATCATCTCCACTCCAAGCACCAGAGAGCTGGCTCTCCACACATCACTACCCATGTTGGATTGCCAGGTCTGTCGACCTGGGTGTTTCCTCAGAGGGTTTTTAACACTGAGGGTCAACCTGGCAATAACACAGGTTTTTTGGACAGTGTTTTTATGGGGTATAAGTGGGGTGAACTAAAGCAGTCTGCTCCAAAGCAGTCATTTGCTGGTGGCCTATCAGTCCAAACTAAAGTTCTCTTTCTGTAGCTTTAAATAGAGTATATTCAATCTATTTCACATATAATGTTTGAGGCTATCTGGTGTGTGAAGTTTAACTTCCTGGTGTTTAAATTAACCATAGGCAATTACCATAAGTGTAGCATCTGTGTGAAACAGCTGTTGGTTGTGATGCTGACTTGCTGTTACCCAGATACGTTTTTCCACCCTGCTTTAAATTCCCAGAAAAGTAAAGGTGGTATATACCTTTACACATATTTCTGCTGGTGAGCGGCATATTTGAGCAATTATTTTCCTTTAAAAACTGTCTATTTAAATACTGTTGTTATTATTATTACTATTATTATTATTATTATTGTTGTTATTATTATTACTATTACAGTTATTATTATATTACTGTCCCAGGCAGAAATTAAGCCGTACATTGGTAATTAACAGATTGTGTGCTACATTATTAACCTAGTTTGTCTGTAGAATTACATTTATTAATATAAGTGCCCAGCTGGGTGAAGTGAAATATTGATGCAAGGCATCGTTCCACAAGTCTGCATACCCTCTGCTGCATTGATCAGCTTCAGCCTGGGTGTAAATACGGGTGTATGATTTGGTGTTGCATGCCTTCTCCTGCCCCTATAAATGGTTTTTTATAAGATACTGCTTGTTTCACCTTATTTCTCTTTCATCCAATCTGGGGGACACTGGAGCTTGGGGTTCTCTGTGGAGTCCATAGAAGCAGGCCCTTAATTATACTAGTATAACTTTGAGAGAGTAGCCGCACCTCTCTGCAAACCATGGCTTCAATTTCTATCAAGGCCTATCTGTACATTTTCCCCATTTTTGTGTGGTTTTCCAATGGGTATTCCAGTTTCCTTCCACAATCAAAAAACATCTCCGAATGACTAACTAAATAATTTTGGTAAAGCGCTACGGAATAGGGACTTTATTCAGAGACGGACGCAGATCGCTGCATACGCAGCCAGATCTGCGTCCATCTCCTCACATGCTGGGGGCCGCCCAGCATGTGTATCGCCGTCTCACGATGCACTGAACTAAGGTTGACCGCTGTCAGACAGTCTGCCACCATTTTTTTTATCGGAGCGGCTGCATGTGACATCACCCCGCCCCGAAATCACTCTCAGCACGCACCTGTTCGTCCCATCACGCTCCCCCAACGCCGCGTCACCGCCCAGCGTATTCCCACCACTGTCAATCACATTACTCCGGGATGCGGCAGCAATGTTTGAGGCCGTGTAGGCGCGATCTGGCCTCTGCGCATGCACAGTTTGCCGATACAGGCAAACTGCGTTGCGGGACGCAGCAGCATCCATCTCTGAATAAGGCCCTATGTGTGTATTATATAAATAACTTGACGAATAAATAATACCACAAATTACTAAGCAATCGTTTTGAAACAAGGCTTGTTTATTATGTGGGAAAAGTCTCGGTTTTATCCAGCCATACTAGATGTCTGTTTTTTGATAATTCATCATGACGTGCCTTTAAACAGATTCACACTAATATACCTGTGTCCCTTCCAGGGATGGGGGTGTTGGGAATCACTCTGGGATGCGCATATTGCATTTCGGAATCACACAGCATGTAAAACAGATGCTGCGCCAAATGCCTAAGAACAGTTATTGTCTTCAACCAAATGTCTCCTGAAATGCTGTGGGGAGTGATGGCTTCTTTCCCTCTCATCTCCTCTGTGCTTCAGTGCACAATTCTCGTATTAGATAATGTCCTACATCAGCATTTCTTCAAACTGAGCAACAGCTAATGATGACAAACCACGAGAAATGGATAGTGTTCATTTGCATAAAAATTAAAATATATCCAAAGGCGCTTTCTTGCAAGAACATTTGCAGAGCCAATGGCTACGTCTTTTTTGACGGTGATCAGACTTCACTTTTTAAAGACAGATTTGCATGCAGATTTGTTGAGTGTTTTATTTAGATCACTGTATAATTAAGTAGGCATTCAGCAGAGAAAAAACATCCTTTGTGTAGTTAAAGCTTCTGAATGGTATTAACTCAGCTGGTGCCAAAAAGATTCCAAAGAACTTAATATATACAATAAATGTTGCATTTTCAGGAAACAGTATTATCTTACATTATTAAACACATACAGTATGTCAACGTTTCTTCACTTCAGTGGGAACACATTCATTTTTACAGATGTTCTGGACGTAAGATCTGTGCATTCAGTCAGTTATTAAATAACCCCAAAAAGGCTGATGTTCTGTTTAACAAAACAGTATTGCCGGGGCACAGGGGCGCTTTAAGAGAGGAGGAGGCCTGTGTGCAGCCTTCTCCATTCAGGGTCCGGCCCTCCACTCTGCCAACAGCGCTGTACAGTCTGAGCACTAGAGGGCTCAGCCTCCACCATGCATGCGCAGATCTATGGGAAAATGGTGCAGCGGCCACTTTCCCAGTGATTTCGCTACTGCGCATACACAGAATGCCGTCAAAATGGATGCTGCACCATTTTTTTGGTGATTTAACACCGCTACGGTGTGGGACTCTGAAGGGTGAGTATTAAAAAGAATGGGTGCAGCGTGTGCGGTGTACGGTGCCCCCCCCCCTCCCCCACCCCCGGACTCAGAGGCCTGTGTACACTGCACCCATAATAAATATGCCTGTGCCGGGGCACCAGAGCAATACTCGGCTACCCAGCTATATTGTCCATCAGTAGTAAGGGTAGACTTACCACATGCGCACTGCACTGCACCTGGAACCTGATCACGGATTTCCAAGCACAGATTAAAAAAAAAAAAAAACTAGCATTTGCCCGCTGCTCTAATCTCATGGATATCTGTTATTGCTTCGCAGAAATAAGTTTTTCAATGACAGCAGTGGCAACTAATATTGGGATGTATATTTTCTATTGTACACACTGATCACAAAATTTCTTTGTAGCCAATACTTGCAGTTTTTCCTTCAGGGATTAACACAAAAAGATGCTACTAACTCGTGACTAAGCCACGTAAAGCTGCCCATGGGAGAAGCAGCTGGTCCTGAGATCTACGCCTGCTGCCCTGAGCATTTTCCGGGTTGTGCAATTAATGTACTGTATATATATATTTCTATACATATAGTAATTTTGGACTTGAGGAGCCTGCACACTGCACGCGCAGAGTGTCAAACGTTTGGTTTTTCCTTTATTGCTCCTTTCTCTGATGTCACATCGAGATCATACTGTACATACTCTTTATAGGCCGCTAAGCTGTACAATAATAAAAACGTGATCCAAATTCATACAGTAGTTTTTGCGTGATGTTGGAACCAACAGACAGACAGACAAAAACAGTCCCTAGGTGTATATTTCTCCCCCCAAAAAATGCTATGTACAGACACAACCCTTACAGTTGTATTATATGTATAGATCAAGATTAAAGAAAAATTTAAAAATAGGAAAACAAGTTTAATATAGTCTTAAAAATGCTTTATTTATATAGTCTTGTTTTCATGTACCACATCTGCTATTTTCTTCCTGAGATAGCGATAGCATTGGAGGACAGCCAGGAGAATGTGAGCTGGCATTGTCCTTGATAAATATATGTGGCATCCCACTGGGAAGCTATCGTATCATAGTCCCTGTATCGGCTACACAAGCATTACCCGGCAATGGCCACTGCATACTGCTGGGATTTCTAAATTGGCAAAAAACAGCATTTTTTCTGTATATAGGAATCTTCTGCCTTGATGAATAGACTCCTTGGTTTATTAGTGACAGGCACTTTGCACTATCTATTAGACACGAATAAAGTAATAACAATGTTTCTCTTACGTCCTAGAGGATTCTGGGGTCCACATTAGTACCATGGGGTATAGATGGGTCCACTAGGAGCCACTGGCACTTTAAGAGTTTGAGAGTGTGGGCTGGCTCCTCCCTCTATGCCCCTCCTACCAGACTCAGTTTAGAAAATGTGCCCGGAGGAGCCGGTCACAGCTAGCGGAGCTCCTAGAGCTTCTTTAGTTTTATTATTTTTCTAAGAATTAAGTTAGGCACAGGGAGGCAGCTGGCAACAGCATCCCTGCTTCGTGGGACTTAGGGGTGGGGAGTAGTGGAGGAGTAGTGCGGAGTAGTGGGGTTTTGAGCCACTATCTCCGCAGACAGGACATTAGCGCCTGAGGGTGATGATCGTTAGCTGCCCCAGACGACCACTCACTCCCGCAGCATGCCGCCACCCCGTAACAGAGCCAGAAGATTCCGGTGGCGAGTGAGTCACTGACCCCCTCAGCAAGCGAGGAGCCGTGTGAAGATGGCAGCAACAGGGTGGGAGCGCAGTATTAACTGCGCTCCAGAGGCTCAGCGATACATAGTGCGGCGCTGTGATGGGCTCCCTGAGCCTACACTGGTCAGAAAGCCTGTCAGGTACCTCGGTAATGCTGCCAACAGAAATTCTCAGGCCAGTATAAAGAATGGAAGAGCAGGAAGCAGCGCCATGTTCAGGGGTCGGAGCTTCTCCTCAGAGCGGGCCCAGCAGCGTTAAGCGCCATTTTCCTGCCTGCAGATCCTATGCAGTGACGCTGACAGGGAGAGCTGTCTCTCCAAGCAACTCCAGCTGTCCTTTGCGGTACCAGGGGGTTGTAGAAGGGGGGGGGGGGGAGGCTGTGTAAATACTGTGTAGTCTATTAAGGTACACAGTAAGCGATATGTAGTTGTATCATCTACCTAAGTAAGCGCTGTGTGTGGGTTGGCTCCAATCTCTGTGTCTCTCTGTGGCATACTTGGGGGGAAACTGTGTGACATTTCCCTGTGTGTGTGTGTGTGTGTAGGTGTTTGTTGTCTCGCCATGTCTAGGGACTCTGTGTCATATGCTGCAGAGGATGTTTCCTATCAGGAGGAATCCATTTCATGTACACAGGTGGTGATAATGTCAATTATTACCATTAAACATAAAGCTATACACTATTACAGACTGAGTACGCTATTTGCGTACTGAGTACCGTAGGGGTACGCACTTAGCGTAACAGATGCTAGGCCGTGGGCGCGACGCACGAGCGACACGTACGCTCACGGATTCACGCTTTGTATCGAGCACGTTATAGGCGTACCGAGTACCGTACTGCTATGCTATTGGCGTAGCGGACGCTGCTCCGTGAGAGTGAGACACGAGCGGCGCAGATGCTCACAGAATGATACGCAGTTCGCCCTGAAACACTCTGTTCCCTTAGTACCCTTGGCATCGGAAATTGAGATTTGTGGGTTAAACGGGGAACCATTATCCCAAGGTAAAATTACCTCTTGCACTAGCCAGATTTCTTTGTTTATTGGAGCCACACACTCTGAAAAATTATCCTTTTATGTGACTGTCTGTACTTTTGCCCCATTGGTGTTGGGGTTACCCTGGTTAAGGGCCCACAATCCTCAATTTGACTGGGTCTCTGGGGAGATTCTTAGTTGGGGTACTGATTGTTTCAGGAGTTGCTTGAGCCTTCCAGTCAGGCTCTCGCAGCTAAGTTTGCCAGGATTGCCAGGGTGTTATGCAGATTTTGCGGACGTGTTCTCCAAAAAAGTTGCAGAGGTACTACCTCCCCATCGCCCCTATGACTGTGCCATTGATTTGTTGCCAAATGCTAAGCTTCCCAAGAGCAGGTTGTACTCCCTGTCACGTCCTGAGACTCAGGCTATGGCAGAGTACATTCAGGAGAACTTGGCTAAGGGATTTATCAGACCTTCACAGTCTCCAGTTGGGTCGGGGTTCTTCTTCGTGGGTAAAAAGGACGGTTCATTGCGACCCTGCATCGACTTCAGGGAATTGAACCGTATCACGATTAAAAACTCATACCCACTGCCTCTCATTTCGGTCTTGTTTGACCAGCTTCGTACTGCCACCATTTTTTCTAAGATTGACCTACGCGGTGCGTACAATCTAATCCGAATAAGAGAGGGGGATGAATGGAAGACTGCCTTTAATACCCACTCAGGGCATTATGAATATTTGGTGATGCCTTTTGGGCTCTGTAATGCCCCGGCAGTCTTCCAGGATTTCATGAATGATGTGCTCAGGGAATATTTGGATAGATTCTTAGTTGTATACTTAGATGACATCCTAATCTTCTCCCATTCCCTGGAGGAACATCGGAAGCATGTACGCTTAGTCCTCCAGAAACTCAGAGACCACCGGCTTGGGGCGAAGCTGGAGAAGTGCGAATTTGAAGTTCAGCAAATCGCATTTCTAGGATATATTATCTCCCCAGAAGGTTTCCAAATGGAGGGTTCCAAGGTACAGGCAGTCCTGGATTGGGTGCAGCTCACTAGTTTGAAGGCGCTTCAGCGTTTCCTGGGCTTTGCGAATTTTTATAGACTATTTATCGCTGGATTTTCGTCTATAGTGGCGCCCTTGGTGGCACTCACTAAGAAAGGGGCGGATGTTGCTCACTGGTCTTGTGAGGCCAAAGCGGCTTTTGCCCGTCTCAAAAGGGCATTTGTTTCGGCCAAGGTGCTGCGACACCCAGATCCAGAGCGTCCTTTTGTGGTGGAGGTGGATGCCTCTGAGATGGGTATTGGGGCAGTGCTTTCTCAGATGGGAGTGTCTGATAATCGCCTTCATCCCTGTGCTTACTTTTCCCGTAAATTTTCGCCTGCCGAGATGAATTATGACGTGGGTAACCGGGAATTGTTGGCTATTAAGGATGCACTCGAGGAGTGGAGACACTGGCTTGAGGGGGCTAAGTTTGTGGTCTCAATTCTCACTGACCATAAGAATCTGGCATATTTAGAGTCAGCAAAGCGTCTCAATGCCAGGCAGGCACGATGGGCTTTGTTTTTTGCTCGCTTTAATTTTTTGATAATATATCGCCCTGGGTCAAAAAACATCAAGGCTGATGCGCTCTCGTGGAGTTTTGCTCCAATCCAGGAGACTACCGAGGAGCCGTTGCCCATTGTTTCCCCATCATGTATTAAAGTGGGCATTACCCAGGACCTCTTATCATTAGTCCTTAGAGCACAGGAGCAGGCTCCTCCAGACCTTCCGGTAGGTCTTTTGTTTGTGCCTCCTAGGTTAAGACAGCGAGTGTTCCTGGAATTCCATGCCAAGAAGTCTGCAGGTCACCCGGGTATTGCCAGAACTCGGGAGTTGCTATCTAGGGCGGTGTGGTGGCCCTCGGTGGCTAAGGATGTGGATCAGTGGGTTCGGGCATGTGACATCTGTGCCCGAAATAAGACTCCTAGAGGGGTTCCTGTTGGCCCATTACATCCACTCTCTATCCCATCTAAGCCATGGACCCACATTTCAATGGATTTTGTGGTGGACTTGCCCAAATCCTCGGGGATGACAGCCATCTGGGTTGTCGTTGACAGGTTTTCGAAGATGGCGCACTTCGTTCCACTGGTTGGGCTGCCATCGGCCAGACGCCTGTCTGAATTATTTATGCTGCATGTTGTGCGTCTCCACGGGTTGCCACTTGATGTGGTCTCTGACCGCGGATCCCAGTTTGTGGCCAAATTCTGGAGGGCATTTTGTTCCGATCTCCAGATTTCTGTCAGCTTGTCGTCAGGCTACCATCCGCAGTCTAATGGGCAGACTGAAAGGGTGAACCAGTCCTTGGAGCAGTTCCTCAGGTGTTATGTCTCCAAGTGTCAGACTGACTGGGTTGCTCATCTGTCCATGGCGGAGTTTGCCTATAACAACGCGGCTCACTCTGCTACAGGGATCTCTCCCTTCCTTTGTGTGTATGGGCATCATCCTAAGGCCAATTCTTTTGACCCCCTGGACTCCACGCCTGGTGGTTCCTCTGTGGTTTCGGTCCTTAGAGGTATTTGGCGGAAAGTGAAGAAAGCCCTTGTGTCTGTGTCATTAGTGACCAAAAGGGTTTTTGATAAGCGGAAAAGACCCTGCAGCTTCAAATTAGGAGACTTCGTCTGGTTGTCTACCAAGAATTTGAAGTTGAGACAGCCATCTCATAAGTTAGGCCCCCGGTTCATCGGCCCTTATAAGATCACCAGGGTTATCAATCCGGTGGCATTTCAGTTAGATCTGCCCCGTTCTTTGGGTATCAATAAAACCTTTCATTGTTCCCTTTTAAAACGGGCGATTAGTAATCCTTCTTCCAGTGGAAGACCTTCCCCTCTTCTGATATGTGGCCAGAGGGAGTTTGTTGTTGAAAGGATTCTTGACTCCAAGGTGGTTCGGGGTCGGCTGTCATTTTTGGTGCACTGGAAGGGGTATGGCCCGGAGGAGCGGTCGTGGGTGCGCAGTTGTGATCTTCATGCCCCCAGACTGATACGCTCTTTCTTCTCGCAGTTCCCCGATAAACCCGGTGGTAGGGGTTCTTTGACCCCTCGTCAGAGGGGGGGTACTGTTAGGGTCTCCTGCCCTGTGCTGCCACGTCGTCATGGCAACCGGGAGACAAGTGCTAGCGGAGTAACCTGAGCGCAGCTGATACTCCGGTTCGGGTCTTTTGCTGTGCAGTGGTTATAGGCTCTGTGCACGGCAGGGGATCCGGTGCTGGTTTTTGTGCTCACAGTCTGTGAGGTCTGAGTGGGGCGTGGACAGCACCTGCTTTATAAGGCCTCTTCTCAGGGTAAGCAGATGCTGCTGAATCTTTGTTGGTTAGTCAGTTCCTGAAAGTTAACCAGTACTGTGTAGCTTTGTATTTGTTTGTTGCTTACTGCAAATAGGCCTGGGGATTTGGTATTACACTCTGCCAATCCAGACCTAGCAGTAAGACTGGAGTCAGTCGTTTAGCTTGCTGGGGTTCTGTTACTACTCTGTGAACTTAGCAAGTTTGCGGCTGTATTCTAAGACTTGCCTGTCTAATCCTGTCTCACTGTGCTAGGTGTCAGGGGTCAGTTTAGTGGCAGTAAGCTGAACCTGTGCACTGCAAGTGAGAATTAGGATTGTGGAGACTCTCCTTGTGTCTATCATTCCATCTCTGACCAAGGAGTTTACTGCCACACCCGTTGGTAACCCTTTAGGGTTTTGCTGTTGCCCTTAGCAACAGCATTTCGGGTTCTCTACGTATTAAAACACAACATCTTGCTTTTCCCATCTGAGCAGTTCTAATACAAGGGAGATACCCAGTTCCTTAGCCTCTGGGCTTCTCTGTTCACCTTGTGTGTATTTTGTTACCCTATCACCTTCTGTGTACGTTATGTCATATTCCCCAGTCTGTCTGTGAGTCCATTTGTTTTGCATAACAGTTCAAACACCAGTACATTCCTGCAGGCACTGGAGTGCATAACAGTTCTGACACCAGTACTTTCCTGCAGGCACTGGTGTGCATAACACCAACTGGATCTCCTAGACAAATGGTCGGGTTCTCACCTACACATGCACCAGAGGATACGTCTGTCACTGAAAGCCAGGATTTCACTCCTCTGGTGGCTGCAAATACCTAGCCTTCTGGAGGGCCACAGGTTCAGGATTCAGGACTGGGTCCTTCTTACCACAGATGCAAGTCTCCAGGGCTGGGGCGCAGTCACTCAGGGGAAGGTGGTCAAGCCTGGAATCCAGTCTTCAAATAAACATTCTGGAACTAAGAGCTGTCTACAACGGTCTTCTCCAAGCGGCTCACCTTCTGCGAGATCGAGTCATTCAAGTGCAGTCAGACAATGTAACGGTGGTGGCCTACATAAACCGACAGGGCGGAACAAAGAGCAGAGCTGCAATGTCAGAGGTAACAAGAATCATCCTCTGGGCAGAAAAGCATGCGGTGGCGCTGTCTGCAATCTTCATTCCGGGAGTAGACAACTGGGAAGCGGACTTCCTCAGCAGACACAATATCCATCCAGGAGAGTGGGGACTCCATCCGGAGGTGTTCACGGAGGTAACAGGTCTTTGGGGTGTACCTCAAATAGACATGATGGCCTCTCGTCTCAACAAGAAGCTTTGGAGGTATTGTTCCAGGTCGAGGGAACCGCAAGCCCTGGCGGTGGACACCCTAGTGACTCCGTGGGTGTTCCAGTCGGTGTACGTGTTTCCTCCACTTCCACTCATTCCAAGAGTTCTAAAACTCATAAGGAGAACAAGAGTTCAGGCAATCCTCATTGCTCCAGACTGGCCAAGAATGGCTTGGTACGCGGATCTTCTGGATCTACTGCTGGAAGAGCCGAGGCCTCTTCCTCTTCGGGAGGACCTGCTGCAGCAGGGGCCGTTCGCTTATCAAGACTTATCACGGCTACGTTTGACGGCATGGAGGTTGAACGCCAGATATTAGCTCGGAAAGGCATTCTGAACAAGGTTATTCCTACCCTGATACAGGCTAGGAAAGGAGTAACGTCTAAACATTACCATCGTATTTGGAAAAAATATGTATCTTGGTGTGAGTCCAAGAAGTTTCCTATGGTGTAGTTTCAACTGGGACGGTTTCTCCTCTTCTGCAAGCAGGTGTGGATATGGGCCTGAGGTTGGAATCCGTTAAGGTCCAGATTTCGGCCCTATCCATTTTCTTCCAGAAACAATTGCCTTCCCTCCCTGAGGTTCAGACTTTCTTGAAAGGGGTTCTGCACTTCCAGCCTACCTTTGTGCCACCTACGGCACCCTGGGATCTTAACGTGGTGTTACAGTTCCTCCAATCGGATTGGTTCGAACCTCTACCGGAGGTTGAGGTCAAGTTTCTCATGTGGAAGGCTGTCACTTTGTTGGCCTTAGCTTCTGCTAGATGTGTGTCGGAGTTGGGGGCTTTGTCTTTTAAAAGCCCCTACTTGATTTTCCATGAAGATAGGGCTGAGCTCCGGACACGTCTGCAGAGCCTTCCGAAGGTTGTGTCGGCATTTCAAATCAACCAGCCTATTGTTGTGCCAGTTGCTACTGACTCCTTAATTTCATCAAAGTGCTTGGATGTTGCAAGGGCTCTGAAAATCTATGTGAAGAGGACTGCTCGTCACAGAAAAACGGACTCTCTGTCCAGTATGATCCCAAGAAACCTGGGTGTCTTGCTTCTAAGCAGACGATCTCTCGCTGGATCAGGTTCACTATCCAGCATGCGTATTCTACAGCAGGATTGCCATGTCCTATGTCTGTTAAGGCCCACTCTACTCGTAAGGTGGGTTCTTCCTGGGCGGCTTCCCGGGGGGGTCTCGGCTTTAAAGATTTGCCGAGTGGCTACTTGCTCTGGGTCGAACTCGTTTGCAAAGTTCTACAAGTTCGATACTTTGGCCCCTGAGGACCTGAAGTTTGGTCAATCAGTTCTGCAGGAGCCTCCGCACTCTCCCTCCCGTTCTGGGAGCTTTGGTACATCCCCATGGTACTAATGTGGACCCCAGCATCCTCTAGGACGTAAGAGAAAATAGGATTTTAATTACCTACCGGTAAATCCTTTTCTCGTAGTCCATAGAGGATGCTGGGCGCCCGCCCAGCGCTTCGTGATCCTGAAGTGGTTACTTAGTTCAGTACTGCTTAGTTCGTGGTTAAGTACTGTTTTGTTACTTGGTTAAGTAATATTGTTCAGCCGTTGCCGAGTTTTCAAGCTGGTTAGCTTGGTTTGCCTTGTATGTGTGAGCTGGTGTGAATCTCGCCACTATCTGTGTAATATCCTTCTCTCAACGTTGTCCGTCTCCTCAGGCACAGTTTCTAGACTGAGTCTGGTAGGAGGGGCATAGAGGGAGGTGCCAGCCACACTCTCAAACTCTTAAAGTGCCAGTGGGTCCTAGTGGACCCATCTATAGGGGTCATTCCGAGCAGATTTTAGCAGCATTGCACACGCTAGGCCGCCGCCCTCTGGGAGTGTATCTTAGCTTAGCAGAATAGCGAACGAAAGATTAGCAGAATTGCGAATAGAATTTTTTTTAGCAGTTTCTGAGTAGCTCCAGACCTACTCACAGATTGCGATCAGCTCAGGCCGTTTCGTTCCTGGTTTGACGTCACAAACACGCCCTGCGTTTGGCCAGCCACTCCCCCGTTTCTTCAGACACTCCCGCGTTTTTCCCTGACACGCCTGCGTTTTTCCGCACACTCCCAGAAAACGTCCCGTACCCCATGGTACTAATGTGGACCCCAGCATCCTCTACAGACTACGAGAAACGGATTTACTGGTAGGTAATTAAAATCCTATTTTTTCAGCTGTGAAAATTCCTGTTGATACATTTTTCAAGTTCCAAATTTGTTTTGCCATGCTGCACTGTGTTTGTAAGTTCTGCATTTTGCAGACTTTACTCATACCTCCCAACTGTCCCTGATTTTCGCGGGACAGTCCTTTTTTGGGCCGCGGTGGTGGTGGGGGGGTGCAGTTGGGAGGCACCTGTCACTCGCTGCTCTGCTTAATGCAGTGCAGCGATAAATAGACGCTGTGCGCAGCATCTATTCCCGGGAGGCAGAAGGACTGGGGGCGTGGCAAGCCCATGCCCCAACTGTGACTAAAATGGGAGACGTGGCTCAAAGTCAGCGAACAAACTGCCGTTTTGCCAGCGCACCTAATACTTTGCACGGGGTTGATGAGTCTAAACTCAGTGCATTTGGGTGCCATAAGTGCGATAATTAATGGGTGCCCATCACCAATATCGCATGTTAGGAACCCATTACTTGCACGCACACAAAAACAATTGAATTTCCACCTATAAGAGCATATAAACCCACTAATGGATAATGGGCCTAATTCAGACCTGATCGCAGCAGTAAAATTTTTCTCTAATGTGCAAAACTATGTGGGGCAGATGTAACATGTGCAGAAAGAGTTAGATTTGGGTGGGGTGTGTTCAAACTGAAATCTAAATTGCAGTGTAAAAATAAAGCAGCCAGTATTTACTCTGCACAGAAACAATATAACCCACCCAAATCTAACTCTCTCTGCACATGTTATATCTGCCACACCTGCAGTGCACATGGGGGGTAATTCAGATCTGATCGCTGCTGTGCATTTTCGCACAGTGGGCGATCAGGTCCAAACTGAGCCGCAATGTGCATGCGCGTCGGACAGCTACAACGTGCATCGGTGGTCAGCAACGGGATGGTGCGAAGGATCCATTTGCACGGGCGTTTGTGGGTGGTAACTGACCATTTACAGGGAGTGTCCGGAAAAACGCAGGCATGTCCAAGCCTTTTGAGGGAGGGTATCTGACATCAGCTACGGCCCCGATCAGCAAGATTCAATCGCACTGGAAGTGTAATAGGCCCTACACACTGGTTGATGTGAATGAAAGATATGAACGATCTTGTTCATTAATGAATGAGATACCGTTCATATCTTTCAGTGTAGAGGCCCCGCGCTCGTTCATCGCTGGTGCCCCGTCGGCTGTGCTTGCAGGCCAATATGGACGATCTCGTCAGTGGCAAACGCAGGATTTAGCGAGGGGGGTTTCCGTGGGTGGGTTGGTGTGTATATAATTATATGCGCAGGTATGTGTAATAAATATATATATATATAGATATACACACACACACACACACAAACATACATACATATATATGTACGGAGGCAGGACGGCACTCATTGAGACTGGTAAACCATAGAAAATCAGCACAGGACGCTGAAGCTGTATGTCAATGTTTCATTGTTAGACCTAGAGTCCACCCTATTGAAATTACTCGCTCATTCGAGTGCATTGCTGCCCGGAGTTCGACAGGATTAGGTTTCAGAGTACTTCTCATTTACCGGCCCCCTGGAGATGGAAAGATATTTCTACAAGAAATTGCAGACACTGTTGCTGGCCTGGTTCTGGAACATCAAAGATGGCTCATCCTCGGGGATTTCAATGCATGGGTGGATGATGAGCTCTCACGCCTTGGCCAAGACCTTCTGTGCACAATGAATGGTCTGGGCATCACACAGGTCATTCCTTCTGCCACACATGAAAGTGGCCACACTCTCGATCTTGTCTTTCAGATTGGATTAGAAGTCACTGACCTAAAAATAAACCCAGTCATCTGGTCAGACCACTACTCCCTTTGGTTCTCAGTTGCAACCCCTCAAATAAGAGCTGTGCCTGTGGAGTTGACCAGGTATCGTCCAAGGAGGGGTATGACTCCCCAGGCTCTTGCAGCAAATCTGGATCTCAATGCTATACTGGGTGCCTGTGAAGATCCCTGTTCCCTAGTCCGTTATTATAATAGGGATGTTATGGCTGCAATTTATATTATCGCCCCTGTGCGTATAAGACCTCGTCAACCACAACGTCAAGCTCCATGGTTCGACAACAGTGTTAGTGAGCTCAAGAAAAGGAGGCGTAGACTGGAAAGACGATGGAGGAAGACTAACCTAGTGGTTGATAAAATAAAACTAATCAAGCATAACGAAGAATATCAATCGACAATCACTCGTAAGAAATCACAGTTCCTGTCAAATTAGATCACAGCAGCAAACAATAGGCCAGCTCAACTTTTTCGTACAGTGGAGATGCTTTGCAAGCCAGCATGCCTGCAGACTGATGAAACCCTCTCCCAGGCAAGATGCAATGAGTTTGCAAAATTCTTTGCAGATAAAATATCCACCATCCAGGCTGGAATCTCCACAGTGCCATCAAAGGAGTGCCAAACTACAAAGCCTGCCAATATAAGCTACCTGCCTTCATGGACCAGCTTTGACCCAGTGGTTGTAAAGGACACTGCTGAAATTGCTCGGATTTTGCGTCCCACCACCTGTGATCTGGACCCGGCCTCAACCAAGCTTCTAATAGGTTGTATGGATATAATTGGTCCTATCTTTGCAAAAATTGTTCAATGCTCTTTGCAGACAGGCATTTTTCCTGGACCCCTAAAGGAAGCAATTGTTAGACCTCTTCTTAAAAAACCTAATTTAGATCCCGACTGCATGACCAACCCATGATATTTATGATCCATTCCAATCAGGATTCTGGAGAAGACATAGCACTGAAACAGCCCTGGTGTGTGTGTTAAATGATCTTCTGATGGCAAGAGACAGAGGTGACTGTTCAATATTAATCCTTCTGGATCTCTCAGCAGCATTTGATACCGTGGACCATGGGCTTCTGATTGAGCGACTGATACATTTCTGTGGTCTGGATGGCACAGTCCTAAGATGGTTCAAATCATTTCTCACAGGCAGGTCACAGAGAGTATCGTCTGGATTATACTCATTACCACCAGTGCCATTGCCATGTGGTGTCCCACAAGGTTCTATACTATCCCCCATGCTTTTTGCAGTATACATGCTCCCATAGGGCGAAATAATCAGGCGCCATGGCCTGGTCTACCACTGCTATGCAGATGATACACAACTGTACATGTCCTTTGCTCCGGGCACTGATAACCCAATAGTAACCTGAAATGGCTGTCTAGCTGAGCTATAGGAGTGAATGAGCGCCAGTTGGCTGCGACTGAACCCAGATAAAACAGAGGTCCTTATGATACAACCGCAACATCAAAGGACAAGACATAGCCAACCAACTGGACTTACACTCGGGGATTCAGAATTACAGACCAGTGATCGTGTGCGCAATCTTGCCGTTGTCCTGGATGGTGGCTTGACACTTAAACATCAGATATCAGCCACAATCAAATCCTCATTCTTTCACCTGAGTAACATAGCCAGAATCAAGCACTTAATTCCCTCAGATGATCTGCCAAAAGTCATACATGCATTTGTATCATCTCGATTAGACTACTGTAATGCCCTCCACCTTGGTCTCCCAGCAAAAGAATTGCAGCGCTTACAGCTGGTGCAAAACACAGCTGCCAGGCTGTTAACCAACCAGCCCCGTTCTAGCCACATAACACCCATACTCTACTCCCTTCACTGGCTGCCTGTAAGATGGCGAATCATCTTCAAGATTGGCTTACTGAGTTTCATAGCATTACATGACCAGGGCCCAAGGTACCTGAAACAGCTTCTGACCCCATACTGCCCCACTCGATTACTGCGATCTGTAGATGAAGGACTTTTAGCAGTACCTAGAATCTACCGTAATTCATCTGGGGGTCGAGCTTTTAGTCATGCGGCTCTGACAGGGCTGTTTCTAGCCAATTTGGCTCCCAGTGCGAGATTAAAAAATGCGCCCCCCCCCCCTCCTCATTCACATAAGAAAAAATGCGCCCCCCCCCACCCCCCCATTGATATAAAGAGGAAAAGCATGCGCGCGCCTTTGGTGTGCGCGCTCCCGACAAGGGGCGTGGTCTCGTTAAAATGGGCGTGGCTTTAAGATGGGCGTGGCCTCATCTGATCTCATCATCATGGCCACCACAGGCTAAAAAAAAAAGTCCTCATTTTACACATTACAGCAGGCACGCGACCCCATTTTACACAGCACAGCAGGCAAGTGTCCCCATTTTACACAGCACGGTAGGCAAGTGTCCCCATTTTACACATTACAGCAGGCACGTGCCCCCATTTTACACATTGCGGCAGAAAAAAGTGTTCCCATTTTACACATTGCGGCAGGCACGTGCCCCCATTTTACACAGTACAACAGGCAAGTGTCCCCATTTTACACATTGCGGCAGGCACGTGCCCCCATTTTACACAGTACGGCAGGCAAGTGTACCCATTTTACACATTGCGGCAGGCACGTGCCCCCATTTTACACAGTACGGCAGGCAAGTGTCCCCACACACATTGCGGCAGGCACTTGCCCCCATTTTACACATTGCGGCAGGCACGTGCCCCCATTTTACACAGTACAACAGGCAAGTGTCCCCATTTTACACATTACAGCAGGCAATAGTCCCCATTTTACACATTACGGCAGACAGGTGTCCCCATTTTACACAATACGCAAGGCAATAGTCCCCATTTTACACATTACGGCAGACTGCGTCCCCATTTTACATATTACGGCAGGCAAGTGTCCCCATTTTACACATTCCGGCAGACAGGTGTCCCCATTTTACATATTACAGCAGGCAAGTGTCCCCATGTTACACATTCCGGCAGACAGGTGTCCCCATTTTACACAGTACGGCAGGTGGTGGTGGGGGGGAGGGAGGGAGAAAGAGGGAGAGGGGCTGACTTACATTTGAAGCGGTTCTTCCCACTCTTCAGCCGCCTCTCCCTCGTCTGCGCGGCTCCCTCTTCTCCCTCCTCCCGAGTGCCCAGCTCGGGGGGCGGGGTTTCGCGGAATGACGCGATTGCGTCGTGATGTCACGACGCAAACATGTCATTCCACGAAACCCCGCCCCCCGAGCTGGGCACTCGGGAGAAGAGGGGAGGGGGATTCAAAGTGCTGAAGAAGTGCCGCGGCGGGCGCCCCGTGCGGTTGCACGGCTCGCCCGCCGCAAGAAACGGCACTGGGCTCCGACTCTATGGAACTCACTTCCCCGCACAGTGCGAGAGGCCCCAACTATAGAATCCTTCAAAAGTAGACTCAAGACTTTCCTGTTTACTCAAGCATTTCCATAATGTCCCTTTTAGTATCTTCATGTTTCTGTATTTTATGAAAATGTACTTCATTATTTTCTGTACTATATTATGCTATGTATCTGTTAAGCGCCTTGAGTCCTATTGGAGAAAGAGCGCTATATAAATAAAATTATTATTATTATTATTAAACGTTGACATACAGCTACAGCGTCCTGTGCTGATATACTATGGTTTACTAGTCTCTATGAGTGCCATCCTGCTTCCGTACATTTTATCTGATCCTGACGGGCACCGGAGCATGTTGTGCGGTACTAGTAAGGAGTGCCATTCATCATTTGCAGATATATATATATATATATATATATATATATATATATATCAAGCGTGGAGACTGCGGCACTCATATGAATGAACAAGTTTAAATGAACAAGTATTGTTTACTGAAGCATATCAGATAATTACAAATGCCTTAACAATATATATATATATATATATTTAAAAAATAGAGATAAGGGCGCCTTCTAGTGTCTAGATAAATAAATATAGTGTATACCCAGTGTGAAAGGAAAATTGGACACTACTTATCTGGGGCATGTATTTCTCTTCGGTCACGAGACCAATATTGGTACATAAAAGAGATAAAGGAAATATATCATTTATCTCTTTTATGTACCAATATTGGTCTCGTGACCGAAGAGAAATACATGCCCCAGATAAGTAGTGTCCAATTTTCCTTTCACACTGGGTATACACTATATTTATTTATCTAGACACTAGAAGGCGCCCTTATCTCTATTTTTTAAATTTCACTATATGTGTGTGTTCCAAGCACATGTTCTTCTGTTTAAGGTTGCTGCCACTCGTTTTTAAGAGGAGTGTAAATTCAGTGAATTAATTTTATATTAATTGTGTATTATAGTTCTCTACCACGTGCTTTAGTAGTGCAATTCCAAGTGTCACCTGGGCGCCTCCGCATCTATTTTGGTTTTGATATATACAGGTTGAGTCTCCCTTATCCAAAATGCTTGGGACCAGAGGTATTTTGGATATGGGATTTTTCCGTATTTTGGAATAATTGCCTACCATAATGAGATATCATGGTGATGGGACCTAAATCTAAGCACAGAATGCATTTATGTTTCATATACACCATATACACACAGCCTGAAGGTAATTTTAGCCAATATTTTTTATAACTTTGTGCATTAAACAAAGTGTGTGTACATTCACACAATTCATTTATGTTTCATATACACCTTATACACACAGCCTGAAGGACATTTAATACAATATGTTTAATAACTTTGTGTATTAAACAAAGTTTGTGTACATTGAGCCATCAAAAAACAAAAATTTCACTATCTCACTCTCACTCAAAAAAGTCCGTATTTCGGAATATTCCGTATTTCGGAATATTTGGATATGGGATACTCAACCTGTATATATATATATTTGTGTGGTCGTCTGGCACTCTGGGTGATAAAAGCAAAGATGCCAGGGTGCCCTCCTGAAATTAATATAACTGGTAATGCTCCTTGGGTCCTGTGATAAGACCTCTATTCAAGAAAAATAGGCGGCACTCCAGGGACTTAAATAAAGTCAAACTGTATTAAAAAAAAAATGTCATGCTGCAAAAAACGTTTCAAGGCTCTACGGCATTTCCATCAGGTTATGCATTATAGGTGAGGTGAAAAAAAACAGATGACCAGATGAAAAGGCCGCAGAGCCTTGAAACGTTTTTTGCACCATGAAATTTTTTTTTTTAATACAGTTTGACTTTATTTAAGTCCCTGGAGTGCTGCCTATTTTTCTTCAATAGAGGTCCTATCACAGGACCCAAGGAGGATTACCGGTTTTATATATATATCAGTAGCGGCTCTTGCCACAGGTAAGCAGTACTTTTGCCCAGGGCGCCGCTGTCCCGGGGGCGCTGCCGCCGTGGCAAGAGCCACTACTAACTAGGATGGCGGCGGTGGGTTTGAAAAGGTCCTCTCCGTGAAGGGAATCTAGAGGCGCAGTAAGGGTAGCGTCTAGTTTCCCTTCGCGGAGAGGACCTATCTGTGCAGCGCTATGGGAGACGTCATGACGTCTCTCCCATAGATCAGAAGAGCGGCGCCGGCGGCGGAAACAGTGCAGTGTTCGGGAACAGGAACGGGGCTGGTAAGTATTTTTTATACAACTAGTGGGGGCACAGCTGCAGGAGGCACAACTATTGGGGCCACAACTAATGGGGGCACAGCTGCAGGGGGCACAACTAATGGGGGCACAGCTGCAGGGGGCACAACTAATGGGGCACAGCTGCAGGGGCACAGCTGCAGGGGGTACAACTACTGGGGCCACAGCTGCAGGGGGCACACTAAGGGGGGCACAACTACTGGGGCGCCAAAGGAAACTTTCGCCCTGGGCGCCACAAGGTCTAGAACTGGCCCTGATATCTATCTATCTATCTATCTATCTATCTATCTATCTATCTATCATACATTTATATATACATACACCACTCACACATGTAAACTAAACACACATACATACATACATACATACATACATACTGTACATACACACAAACCCACATACATACATACATACATACATACATGCATTCATATCATACAAAAACACACTTAAACAATGATTTAAAACTTACATATAGTATACAAGGCTGGGAGCAGAGGGGTGGCCGCGGCAGTGTGAGGACAGAGGGAGCTGCTGTGGCTGAGCATGCGTAGCCAGCAGCTCCCCCGGCACCCGGGACATTCTCTAAGCTTAGAGCTGCATAGCTCTCTGCTCTTGCTACAGCTCCGTCCGCGATCGCGGTCGCGACTTTTGCTTTTGTTGAGACGGAGACAGCTGTGTCTCCGTCTCAAATTTTTCTTTGGGTCATCAGGGGGGGTTTCCAGGTACTCGGACCCCCCCCCCCCTGCGTGCGCCACTGGATCTCGTCCATATTTGCCTGCACTGCTATGGAGCCAGGTGACGGGGGGATGTATCCGCCGTCGGGCAGCTCGGCGGCGGATCGTTAAATGTGTAGGGCCCTTTAGTCCTGGGCTGCGCAGAGACTGCACAAACTGATTTTTAGCAGCTCTGCTAACACATAGGAACGCACACTTCCACAGCGAAAATACACAACCCCTATAGGCGGCCACTATCTGATCGCAGGACAGCAAAAAACACAGCCCAGTGATCAGATCTGAATTAGGCCCATAGGTTATGCCAAATACAGAAATATTTTTCTGCTGCGATCAGGTCTGAATTAGGCCCAATGTTCTTCATTACACTTATCAATGACTGGAATTATTTAATTGCTCACACTGGCATGTGAATTTATATAATTAGTAGTTCTTAGTGAAAGCTGTTTGTATACAATTTAGATTGTTACTTGTTTGTTTGTTTGTTTGTTTGTTTGTTTGTTAATAAATAGATTTGTTTTGGATCGGCATAGGTGGTTAATATATTAATTATACTAATACCCTGGTTTATAATCTTCTATAAACGTTTTGGTGTAGTGAGATTATAAGAGACAATAAAAATCATGGCAGAACGAAAATCATAGGGGAGTTCAAAATGAAAGAAAATTACCGTATATACTCGAGTATAAGCCGAGTTTTTCAGCACATTTTTGGTGCTGAAAAAGCCCCCCCTCGGCTTATACTCGAGTGATGCTCCGTAACTGCTGCCTGGGAAAACTTACCCTCCCGCGCTCCCCCGCTGTTTTGTGAAGGAGTGACACGGAGGGCACAGCGCGCGCCTCTCCTGTGTCCCTCCTGCGTCTCCGGAGGCAGCGGTGGGTCTAAATGAAGTACCCGTTCGTGAGCTCTGATTGGCTCACGAACCGGCACTTCATTTAACAGACCTGCCGGAGTCGTAGGAGGGACACAGGAGAGGCGCACGCTGTGCCCTCCGTGTCCCTCCTTCACAAAACAGCGGGAGGGTAAGTTGTACCTGGCACTGGGGGAGCATATTTGGCACTTGGGGGGGCATATCTGGCAGTATGAGGGCATATCTGGCAGTATGAGGGCTGTGTACGGTTAGAGCTGCATTTCCCACCCTAGGTTTATATTCGAGTCAATAAATTTTCCCTGGTTTTGTGGTAAAATTAGGTGCCTCGGCTTATATTCGGGTCGACTTATACTCGAGTATATACGGTATATGCCCAAAAACACCATATGTAACCATACGTAAAAATAAAACCAACTCCATAACCATTTGCATCCATACTTCCATCTAGGTGCACAAGCACAGTTTCTTTAGTATGTTTAGAGCATGTTACAACAGTTGAAGTCATGTGATTATGTCAATGGAAGAAATATATATATATATATGTGCACAAATAAGGATGCACTCACCAGACTTCTCCAGGGTGAAATTGATAGATTTTAATCCAGACAGCACATACTCACAAACAGAAGGTCAACGTTTCGGCTCACAGCAGAGCCTTTGTCAATACCAGATTACCAGGTAGCCATCTTCCTGGGAGCCACCTCCCAGGTTTTGCCACCTCCCAAAGTTTGTGCACATGTATCGTGGAACTTTGTTCTGATAGGACCTGTTCCTGGATTTTGCACCACAGCAACTGTGATTATTAACGACATGTGAGTGCGGCTCTTCTACAATGGATGTATATATATATATATATATATATATATATACACACACACACACATATATATATATATATAGATATATATATATATATATATAGATACAGTATATATAGTTATTAAGCACATTCATTCCATTGGTCCATTTACATGAATACGTTATTATTATGATTATTATTTTTAATATCCATATCAGTAGAGAAGCAGTTAAAGTAGCTGATGTGTTACCAAAGTAAGGAATCCCTGAACTCACCTGAACTCCATCCAATCACCTCATGACTAATGCGGATACGGCCAACGGCGACCCGGTGGTGGGGGGGCAGTGACGGGGGGAGTGAAGTTTCTTTACTCCCTTCGTCACCCGGCGCCATTGAAGTGCAGGCAAATATGAACAAGATCGTCCATATTGGCCTGCATGCACAGCCAACGGGGCACCAGCGATGAACGAGCGTGGGGCTGCGCATCGTTCATCGCTTGGGCATCCAAACTGAAAGATATGAACGATATCTTGTTCATTCATGAACAAGATCGTTCCTATCTTTCAGTGAGATCGGCCAGTTTGTAGGGCTTATTACATGCAATAGCGGTTGTGAATGGAGTCCCAAGCAATTCTGTTCAGTCATACTGCAATGGGGAACAATTTGCTTCATCTATTGATTTTGCTTGGATTACAATTCAAGATTCAGGATTTACCTGAGATCACCAAGAGGTACAGGTACCAGGATCAATAGGAGACCACCTAGGTCCATACATCCAATACCTTGGGCTAGATGCGTCATTGCTTGGAAAGTGATAAAATGGAGAGTGATAAAGTACCAGCCAATCAGCTCCCAACTGTCATGTTACAGACTGTAGTTGAAAAATGTCAGTTAGGAGCTGATTGGCTGGTACTTTTTCACTCTCAATTTTATCACTTTCCAAGCGATGATGCATCTAGCTTGGTACACCTGGGCATTATGTCTCTCTCGGCGGGATGTACAAAGCCTTGAAAAGTGATAATTTCACGGTGATAAAGTACCAACCAGTCAGTTCCTATCATTTTTCAAACCCAGCCTGTGACATGGCATTGGCTGGTATTTTATCACCGTGTAATGATCACTTTTCAAGGCTTAGTGCATCTCGCCACCTACAGATGGAGCCGCGTTAATCTGAGGTGGCTCCATTGCAGACGTGCACTCCCGGTGTGACTAGGAGATCCACCTAGTCACGTCGGGAGTGCACAGAGACGCTCTCATTGTGAGCGTCTCTGCATGAGCGCGTGATGGAGACGCTCTCCCATTCTAGTGAATGAGGAGTGTCTCCGTCATGGGCGCACACACCCAGCTGGACGGAGACGCTCTCGGCTTTAGCAGGCGCGTCTAGGCACAGACGGAGCAACGACTAGCGTGGCTCCATCTGTTTCTCTACAGCTTGATCATCCTGGAGAGTCACCATGTTGTGGTTGTCACCCAGGGACAGCTGATCTTTAGCAGCTGCAGGCTTCGTAGGTTAGCACCCGCCACACCATGATTGCATATTTTCTGTACCAAGGAGAAATACTATATAGATGTGGCACTTTAAACTCCTGCTATTTTATACATTGTAAGGTTGTGAGAAGAGCCTTCTTAAATTTTAAAGTGTTATGTAATATTTAGCTGCTATTTAAATACATGTTAATAAATAAAAATGTTACTAAAGATCTATTTGGAATACATGAAATAAGTCCAATGCGATTAAAGGAAAAACATTATTTAATGAAAGTTGAGTTAACACTCTTGTGTGTGGGTTTTTTTTTTTTTACATACAGTAATTTACAATATTACTATAATGGAATGGATTAACTTTTGCTTTTTGTGGGGTCCAATCCCATAGATGTTCCATAGTGGGGCTGTTTCATAGTGAAGCTGTTTGAGGATCTTTAAAATCAAACAAGGATGAATGTCAAGATTCACTGGGATAATTTAGGATTCTGTGTCATCCCAGGGGCGTGGAGGGATTCCCGCAAGGGAATATGGACCTTGTGGCAGTATTCCCGCAGGTCACGGCCACTGGGTGAAACCCAGATGCAACTAGCACCAACAATTATGAAGGCGGTAATAGTCTTTTAAAAATGTAGCACATTTACGATCAGGTCTGAATTAGGCCCATTAATGTGTAGCTGATGGAGAGAAATGCCCCAGAGACTACTAGTATAGGCTCCACCTGCATGGTGGCTGTTAGAGGCTGAAACGAGAGGAAGCACAGGCAAGATGGCGGTGTGGTAGCAGAGAGCAGTCAGTGATGCAGACACTAGAGAGAGGATCAGGTGCAGAGGTGGATTTAGACCTCATGGGTTCTTAAGCAAGATACCAATTCAGTGCACCCTCAATCAATCAATCAATCAATCCATTGCACTAAATTTTCATTCCTGATTTATGCCCTTTACAGTATTTGTTGTGTTTCCTCCTTATATTCTACAGTATATTACTTTTCCCCTTCACTGATTGCACCTTGTCCTATCATGCATTTTTTCTATTATTGCAACACTCAGCTACTGCATTTTAGATAATTGCTCCCCTCACTGAATATAGCAGGTCTCGGTACCCCATGATTACACCCTCACTCACTAACTGCAGTTCATACTTGTCTACTTTCCCGGTTTCTGCGGGAGACACGCAATTTTTCAGGTAGTCCCCCACACCCCCGGAAGAGTAGGCATCCCTCCTGCATTCTGCCCACTTCCTAGTCAACTTTACCCCATGAGGGTGCGGGGCCTTATGACACGGTCGATAAAAAAAAAAAAAAAACACCCACCCCTTCCCTGCTTCTCTCTGGTCATCTGCCGGAGAGGAGGATGTCAAAGTAGGCAAGTATGCTTCATTGTCTTTGATTGACCCAGGCTTACTGTTTGTAGCAAGCCCCATTGCCTACAATACTCATTATCCCTAGCACTCACTGACTGCATTTTATAACAGCATTTATAATACCCTATTACACCCCTCAGATAGTGACTGTATTGATTATATATCAGTGCCCCCCCCCCCCCCCCCCTCACTGGAAGACTTCATATTTTCTCTGTGCACGTCCAAGCTCTTCTCTCTGCACGTCTGACATCGTACACACGTGTGTCATGATGGCTCACATAGACAGTACTGCAGAACTTCAGGCACAGACATGCGATGGAGCTGGCACCCAACAATTGTCTAATCACTGACAGCCTGCAGGGAGTATCCAGCCAGACCAGCTCTCAGACAATTGCATTGTAGCTGGCCAGATATGCCCTTTATACAGCCTTTGGTGGAAACCCTGGGAACAGCAGGGCCTCCTGGGACCCACAGGGTCCTAAGCAGCCACTTTGGTTGTCTTGTGGTAAATCCACTACTGGGCAGGAGTGCAGGCCTGGATCCAAGCATCACCAGACACACCACGAACCGTGGGAGTGAGTGACAATGATCTTGTATGAGAAACTTGAAATAAATGGGGAAAGCTCCAACTCACCCGCATTCTGAATACATTTACTAATGAATATGAATGTGTCTTCCTTATACTAACCATAGTGCATCACAGTGAAGGAACAGCAAAATAGTTTGCTAATTAATTTTTAGACTGAGAAGGATCCATTATAGCAGAACTATAGGGCAGAGACAGGTTATGGTTCTACTTTATTGTTCTCAACATAAACTCCCTGGTACTATAAAATGAGAGAGCTCAGTATAAGAAACCTTGTATTGGTGCTTTATGGATATTGACACCAGAGCATAGAATAACAAGATGCAGTATTACAGTTAGTATCCTTAGAGTTTGTCATTGTCCATTGTTAAGGAAATTGTATGCTTGAGGCAACACTTCCCCAGGACCATCTTGTGACAAGGATTCAGGGGTACGAGGTTGTTTGAGACTGAAAACAGCAGTATTATATGTCCTCTTATATGCCCACAACAAGCCATAAATAATCATGACAAGTTTTTTTTTCTCCCCCTTCCTGTACATCTATGAAAGTCCTTGACCAAACCTCTTGTCTCAGGCTCTCTCTCTCTCTCCTCTGTTCGGGGTGCCAAGCATCTGCATGATAGATAATACTGTACAGCCAGTGACAGCTGGATAGATTTTCCAGTTCTAGCGAGGGACAGGATCAGATATGCAATATAAAGCAATAACAAAGCACTAACACCCTCAAACGCATACACACCAACACCTTAACTGCTTCTTTGCTGGATCATCACTGTTTCCCACAGACAGTTTTGACAAGTTTTCTCGTATTGTTGTCATACAATTCTCACTGACAGTGAAGGAGCTTAGCGTGCAATGCTTATTTGCTAAGTAGTCCATTTCTAGGAAACGTGGATTGAAGCTGATTGGCCGAACACCTGTCTACCCAGCCAGTCTCTGTGCATATACAGAGAATGATGTGCATTAGGGACTCAGCCACCTTCTACCTGTCTGCAATAGTTCTGTGTACGGTTAAAAATTATATATTTTTTTATAGTTTAGAATCCATCGCCACTAAAAATACTCTCCCACTACCAGAATTACAGGTACGATGGTTTGAAGTAGAGATGTGCGCCGGACCAAATCACAGATTTTGGGTTCTTTTGTGTTGGATCTATATCTCCTTCATGTTTTAGATCTGTATTTGTTTTGCCTCTAACTCCCTGGCGAGTTTTGGATTTATATTTGTTTTGAATCTTTATGTTTTTTTTTTTAAATCATAAAACCAGTTAAAATCACAGAATTTAGGCCTGTTTTTGTTCCTACAGTATTATTAACCTCAATAACATTAATTTCCACTCATTTACAGTCAATTTTGACCACCTCACAGCTCACATATTCCAGTTTAGGCCAAGAGGTAGCTGGATGTCTAAGCTAAGTGACAGCAGTGGGCGGCACAAACAAACAAGTGGCACTTTAGCTTCCAACGTGGCACATCTAGGATACAGAATGGCACTGCAGTGGCAGACAGGCTGGCAGTTTAATAAACTATACACATGTTTGTCGCCACAGTCAGCAATGCTCTAAACAGCACATAATGCAAAGAAAAGAGGTGCAAGATGGAATTGTCCTTGTGTCCTCCCACCCTCTCTGTGTTGTATATATTAAACAGGACATGCACAGTTTAATGAACCAATCATTTCAGCGACAGGGACTGTCACTTGTGGCTGAAATGATTGGTTTGTTTGGGCCCCCACAAAACAATTTTTTAGAAAGACTACCTCCGATCAGTAATCAGGATGTTGATGATGAGTGTATTAATTACATTACAATCTTGTAAAATAAATTTCATGTCTTCGCTGCAAATAATGTAACATGGAGGAGGCGCCTAGATGGCTAACGTTCCTACCTCTACTAACTTTGGACTCACAAATGGAGCAGACGCTTTCTTAAATATTGTCAAGATTTGGGTAAAAATAATACCACACCCAAGAGGTACAGCACACACAATTTGTACAAAAAATGTAATGCCTTCAATGTGGCACAATACGTGTGTGAGTCAGAAATAGTAATCAAACACTGCAGTTTAAATTCCCCAACAATGTCACACAATACATGTATGAGTAGGAAATAAAATATATTACTGTGGTACCACCTTCACCAACAGCGTCATACAATATGTGTGTGCATGAGAAATAGTAATTGAACACTGCGGTTGACCTTCACTAACAGTGTCGCACAATACGTGTATGAGTAGGAAATAATAATATACTGCGGTCTCACCGGCAGTGTCACAGTACTTATGAAAATAAAATAAAAATTGTATAGTACACTAGGGTACAGCACAAACTATATATATATATATATATATATATATATATATATATATTCTGCTGTATTCTGTGGATGGACAGAGCACCCCATTCAGATACAGCAGACAGTGCACCCCTAGACTGATACAGCAGACAGAGCACCCCTGGACTGATACAGCAGATGGATAGAGCACCCCTTTCAGATACAGCAGACAGTGCACCCATGGACTGATACAGCAGACAGAGCACCCTTGGACTGATACAGCAGACAGGGCACCCCTGGACTGATATGGCAGACAGGGCACCCCTGGACTGATACGGCAGACAGGGCACCCCTAGACTGATACGGCAGACAGAGCACCCCTGGGCAGTTTCGCCAGACAGAGCACCCCTGGACTGATACAGCAGACAGAGCACCCCTGGACTGATACGGCAGACAGGGCACCCCTGGACTGATAACGGCAGACAAGGCACCCCTGGACAGATACGCCAGATAGAGCTCCCCTGGACAGATACGCCAGACAGAGCACCCCTGGACTGATACAGCAGACAGAGCACCCCTGGACTGATATGGCAGACAGAGCACCCCTGGACTGATACGGCAGACAGGGCACCCCTGGACTGATACGGCAGACAGGGCACCCCTAGACTGATACGCCAGACAGAGCACCCCTGGGCAGATTCACCAGACAGAGCACCCCTGGACTGATACAGCAGACAGAGCACCCCTGGACTGATACGGCAGACAGGGCACCCCTGGACTGATACGGCAGACAGGGCACCCCTGGACAGATACGCCAGATAGAGCACCCCTGGACAGATACGCCAGACAGAGCACCCCTGGACTGATACAGCAGACAGAGCACCCCTGGACTGATACGACAGACAGGGCACCCCTGAACTGATACGGAGGAACAGAGCATCCTTGACTGATACGGCAGACAGGGCACCCCTGGACTGAGACGGCAGACAGGGCACCCCTGGACTGATACAGTAGAAAGGGCACCCCACCTGGACTGATACAGCAGACAGAGCAACCGCCCCACACCAGACAACACAGTACTGAGATTGACATGTCCGTCTAATACGCACTCTATAGCCGGAGTGAAGATGGCACCAATCACAAGGAACCTTTATAGAATCCAAAACCAGCGATAATCCGACAGCAGTATAATGGTATTCGGCCTTGATTTGGGACACGAGTAAGATGGGAAGTCCCGAGCCGGACTTGGATCCCAAAGTTCGGGGGGAGGGGTAACCGGACCCGCTCATCTCTAGTATGAAGGGAACATAGGGAGCAGTTCTTGCACTGCTGCCACTCTCTCTGGGCACATATCTGTGTGGCTTTTACAGTAATCCAGAATGTAATGATCGGTAGGAATGAGAAGTACGGTTAAATATTGCAGATGGCAGATACAGATTCTATAAAGAGATAGTGGGTGGAGTCTCCTATTAGTAAGGACTATTGTAGAATTTGATAAACCTTTCTAAAGAGATGAGTTTACAAGACACATATTAAACATTTAGCTTTCTAGATGGTTCGATAGAGATGGCGAATGCTAGACAAGGTTGCAAAAAAAAGAGTATTGAGATTGGTGCATGATTTTGGGGTTATATGGCGGTAGAGAGGGTTTGTAAAAAGGAGCAGCAGGAAGGATATGAAAAGTAAATCGACTACAGTATGTAGGAAGAGAGGGATATGCTGAGTACAGAGGGTATTAGGAAGGTGCAGCATTGCGGAGGTAAAGTAGAGAGGAGGAGAAGGAAGTTGAGTGATTATTTGCAACTGCGCATTCATGAAAAATTCAGCAAAACCCCTATGGCACATGTGTTACACAGAAAAGTGATGTTGAAATAGGGCAGATGGTATCAGAAATGAGGTGGCAAAGTGTTTGGCGTTCCTAAGCAGTGACTGGGAAATGGCTTGAATTAGTCATTTTCATTGACATGTTATGGGAGTGTCACAGACATGTCAGTGAAAGCGGCTCAGATGCACAGCGACCGTCAGGGTCAGACAGAGAAGCTGCACCTGGTGCAAGTGTGGACGGTGCACATGATGGTGCACTGTTGAGAGCGTGCCAAGAGTGCTGGTAGTGCTACAGCATTCAGAGACACTGACAGTGGGCATCTCAGTGCTAGCACATTCAGACACAGGGTACTACACCAGGGGAGGGGCTGATACTAGGAGTTGCATATTATCACAACCACAACTCCGGCAACAGATGCAAGAGCAGACGCAGCAGCGTTCATCTCTGAATCTGACCCAATATTCAGGCCCGGCAACAGGGGGGGACAAAGGGGAGACCCATACAGGGCCCCAAGGTTCAGGGGGGCCCCAAGATAAGGGACACAAAAAAATGGGGCCACAGTGCCAATATTGATTTTTAAAGTGTTTGCTCCAATTGCTCAATTTAAGTAATAATATATATATATATATATATATATATACTGCTCAAAAAAATAAAGAGAACACTAAAATAACACATCCTAGATCTGAATGAATGAAATATTCCTATTAAAGACTTTGTTCTTTACATAGTTGAATGTGCTGACAACAAAATCACACAAAAATTATCAATGGAAATCAAATTTATTAACCCATGGAGGTCTGGATTTGGAGTCACACTCAAAATTAAAGTGGAAAAACACACTACAGGCTGATCCAACTTTGATGTAATGTCCTTAAAACAAGTCAAAATGAGGCTCAGTAGTGTGTGTGGCCTCCACGTGCCTGTATGACCTCCCTACAACCCTCACAAGTGGCTCAGGTTGTGCAGCTCATCCAGGATGGCACATCAATGCGAGCTGTGGCAAGAAGGTTTGCTGTGTCTGTCAGCGTAGTGTCCAGACCATGGAGGCGCTACCAGGAGACAGGCCAGTACATCAGGAGACGTGGAAGAGGCCGTAGGAGGGCAACAACCCAGCAGCAGGACCGCTACCTCCGCCTTTGTGCAAGGAGGAACAGGAGGAGCACTGCCAGAGCCCTGCAAAATGACCTCCAGCAAGCCACAAATGTGCATGTGTCTACTCAAACGATCAGAAACAGACTCCATGAGGGTGGTATGAGGGTCCGACGTCCACAGGTGGGGGTTGTGCTTACAGCCCAACACCGTGCAGGACGTTTGGCATTTGCCAGAGAACATCAAGATTGGAAAATTCGCCACTGGCGCCCTGTGCTCTTCACAGATGAAAGCAGGTTCTCACTGAGCACATGTGACAGACGTGACACAGTCTGGAGACGCCAAGGAGAACGTTCTGCTGCCTGCAACATCCTCCAGCATGACCGGTTTGGCAGTGGGTCAGTAATGGTGTGGGGTGGCATTTCTTTGGGGGCCGCACAGCCCTCCATGGGCTCGCCAGAGGTAGCCTGACTGCCATTAGGTACCGAGATGAGATCCTCAGACCCCTTGTGAGACCATATGCTGGTGCGATTGGCCCTGGGTTCCTCCTAATGCAAGACAATGCTAGACCTCATGTGGCTGGAGTGTGTCAGCAGTTCCTGCAAGACGAAGGCATTGATGCTATGGACTGGCCCGCCCGTTCCCCAGACCTGAATCCAATTGAGCACATCTGGGACATCATGTCTCGCTCCATCCACCAACGCCACGTTGCACCACAGACTGTCCAGGAGTTGGCAGATGGTTATGTCCAGATCTGTGAGGAGATCCCTCAGGAGACCATCCGCCACCTCATCAGGAGCATGCCCAGGCATTGTAGGGAGGTCATACAGGCACGTGGAGGTCACACACACTACTGAGCCTCATTTTGACTTGTTTTAAGGACATTACATCAAAGTTGGATCAGCCTGTAGTGTGTTTTTCCACTTTAATTTTGAGTGTGACTCCAAATCCAGACCTCCATGGGTTAATAAATTTGGTTTCCATTGATAATTTTTGTGTGATTTTGTTGTCAGCACATTCAACTATGTAAAAAACAAAGTATTTAATAAGAATATTTCATTCATTCAGATCTAGGATGTGTTATTTTAGTGTTCCCTTTATTTTTTTGAGCAGTGTATATATATATATATATATATATATATATATATACTAATGACAATTTACTAAAAATTTAAATGTTGGGGTTTTTTTTTGTAAATAGATTTTATTGGTTTTCCAATAGAAATAAAGAAAATCAATTACAGTACCGAATAGGAATGAACAAGTACAATTAGGCTAGTGGATTGCATAGACAATGAAAACATCAACAAAAAACAATCGTACCACATTAGCTGGAAGGTTAGGGGGAGATATGTAAGAATAAATTCCGCAAACCTATTGGCAGACGTAACATAGAATAATACGAGAGCCTAACAATAATCTTCATGTTACAGTACAGTATGAATAGAAAACCCAAAAAAGAGGGGGGAAAGACGAACAAAACAAAACACTACAAATAATATCAAAGGGAAGAAGGGTAGGGAACGGAAGGGGGGAAGGGGGGGGTGAAAAATCGTCATCGGAAATCAGGGGTTCATAACCATGTTATATAGAACATTTAAAATAGTTATACAGCAGAATCACATCTAAGAATCGGCAGAGAGATTCCTAAGCAAATTCCAGGTAGTATTTTCGAATAATTTAAGAATATGATTTTGTGTCTGTATTTCCAAAGTGTTAATAAAAAATTCCTATTTACGGTAGAATTTCTCAACGCCCACATTAATGTCAGGAATAGTAGCCCTTCGCTCGTAATACAGTATTTGCAACAATTTTTGTTTGACCTCTGATAGTGAGGGAGAAGAAGAATGAATCCAATGAATGAGAATAATCTTTTTGGCAATCGTGATAACTAAAGACAGTAATTGGAGTTTAAATTTCTTATCGGGACCTAAGTCCCAAGCTTTGAAATTCCCACAGAGACACGCCAAAGGGTCAGGGTGTACATGAGTAGAAAACATAGCATTTATAAACTGAATTACTTTATTCCAAAACCGCTTAATCTTGCCACATTCCCAAACACAATGAATAAATGTTGCATGTGACATTTTGCATTTAACGCATGCACCAGATTCAAGGGGTGTCATATATCTTCGTTGTGCAGGAGCTATATATGCTCTATGTAACATCCTAATGTGAACTTCTTGCAAATAGGAAGAGTGTAGAAATCTAAGCGTGTTATCATATGAAGATATTAGGTCTGGCAAAAGTTTGATACTAGGCACATCTAAAGACCATTTCTTCAGGGTGGGTTCCCAATGAGCCGAGGCTGACAAGGAAGCCAATGAGGTATACAGTAAACTGATTTTATAAGGCACAGAAGAAATGAGCTTAAGCAAGGAAAGGAGCGTGTTCGTTCCATTATCAGTAGATGATGGGATACACAGGGATTGAATATAGTTACGTGCTTGAAGAAACATATAGAAATGTTGAGCAGGAATAGAATATCGGGACTGAAGATCAGCAAATGAATATAGACGGCCACCAGGGTCGAATACCTTCGTTATTGAGGCTAAACCTTTTTCCTTCCATTGAAGAAAACCCACATTAGATAGTGAAGGGGGAAAAGCCGGATTTCCCCATAATGCCACATACGGAGAATAGCTAGAATTACCATGAAATTTTTTATTAATATTAACCCAAGTCCGATAAGTATCTATGAATAAAGGATTGTCTTTAATAAATTAAGGAATATCCGCTAATCTGGAGTGTAACAGTGCATTGGGGGAGTAAGGGGCAAATAGAGCAGAGTCCAGTTGATTATCTGTGTAAGAGTTAGTCTCGAGCAACCAGTCACTGACATATCGAAAAAATATTGCGTCCGAATATAAGGCTAGATCAGGAAAACCCAGACCTCCCTCTCTACGGGGCAATCTAAGTTTAGCAAATGCAATTCTTGGACGTTTCCCTTGCCATAGGAACCGGGAAAAGAGGGTATTTAAATTTTTGATATCTTTAGCGAGGAGTCTAAATGGGAGCATTTGCATAACATAGATGATTTTGGGAAACAGGACACTCTTTATAGCTGCTATTCTGCCTAAGAGGGAAATAGGCAGGGATAGCCAATTGTCTAGGTATGATTTTAGCTTGACGATGATGGGGATAAAGTTAAGGGCATAAATGTCCGATAGTTTAGTCGATATATGAATACCTAAGTATTTAATAGAAGAATAGGCAATGTGGAAAGCTTGAAGAATAGGCAATGATTGAAAATAAGAGGGCGAGCCACTAATGGGGAGGATCGCTGATTTGTCTAAATTGACTTTGTAGCCAGAAACAGAACCAAAAGAGGAGATGAGGTTTAGGACAGCTGGAAGAGAGGATGCCAAGTTGGAAAGAAAAAGCACCATATCGTCTGCATATAGGGAAACTTTGAGTAATTTGGAACGAATAGTAATACCTTCAATCGTAGCAGAAAGCCATATAGCAATCGTCAAAGGTTCCATGGCGATGGCAAAAAGAAGGGGGGATAAAGGGCAGCCTTGGCGTGTCCCGCGTGAAATGGCGAAGGCAGACGATATGGAACCGTTACAGGAAATTTGTGAGAAGGGGGAATGGTATAGTGTTTGTAATATAGAAATAAAAGCGGGGGGGAAACCAAACCGGCGTAAAGCAGTGAAAAGGTATTTCCAACTAACTAAATCAAACGCTTTTTCGGCGTCAAAAGAAACTATCAAACTAGGAGGGGTAGAAGAGCTCGAGTGGTGGATAGCTGCCAACATTTTTCGAACATTAACTACTGAATGCCTACCTAAAATGAAACCGGTCTGATCCGGATGAATAATTTGGGGTAAATATAATTTCAATCTGTCAGCCAGAATTTTTGTAAATAATTTATAATCAAAGTTTAATAAAGAAATAGGTCTATAGGATCCAGGTAGAGATAAATCTTTGCCCTGCTTGGGGAGTAACTTAATAATCGCCGAATTAAAGTAGAGTGGAACCGAATTGGAAGAAATAATACCATTATAAAAGGCAACCAAGCTTTCCCCAAACCTAGGCAATATAATTTTGTAAAATTCCGCTGATAGACCATCTGGACCCAGGGCTTTTAATGATTTTGATTGCTGAATAACCCTAGTGACTTCTTCGATGGAGACAGGGGCCTCCAGTAGATGGGAGAATTCTTCCGGAAATTGGGGAAGGGGTGGAAACGTCCAAGAACTGGGGGGAACCTCATCAGTAAAAGGAGAATCAATACCTTGAGGGTCAGAGTATATGGATTCATAGAAATTCTTCATAATATCAGTGATCTGGTCGCTCGAGTTCGCCACAGAACCGTCCTCTCGACGTAACGGGTGAACCAACATAGGTGGTTGTGAACCTTTTAGTAGATTGGAAAGGAGCCGGCCAGTCTTGTTTCCAAATCTATGAAATTTATAATTAGTGGAAAAAAGGGAGCGATCACTTTTGATTTTAAAATATTCATCAAAATGAATCTTTGCAGTGCAGTAAACCGACTTATTGGAAGGGGTAGGGGCCGACTTAAAGGACTGATAAGATTCAGTCAATTTAGACTGTAAATCAAGATACATGGCGGCTAAGCGTCTATTCTCAGCCGCCAGGTAAGAGATTATGACACCGCGAAGGACCGCCTTGCCCATTTGCCAAAACAATAGCGGATCCGAAGCTTCACAATCAGCATTAGCATGTTTAAAGTCCATCCAGGCGGACTCTAGTTTTTGCCGAAAAGAAATGGACTGGGACAAATAGTTATGGAATTTCCATAATCTATAAAGGCCCTTGTCTACTGTAGTTTGAAGCGACAACCATACTAACGCATGGTCAGATAAACCTATGGGTTCAATAACAACATCTTGCACTCTGGGGAATAAGGAGGAAGATAGTAAAATAAAATCTATGCGGGAGAGGGTCTGGTGAGCTGCCGAGAGGCAAGTGAATTCTTTTTCTATTGGGTTCATAGCTCGCCAAACATCAATCAAGCTAAGTTGCTTGGAAAGCGCTGGTATACCCAATTTAGGGAGCGAGATGGGAGTCTTTGAGGTGGAGGACCTGTCAAGAATTGGGGAGGAAATAAGATTAAAATCTCCCAATAAAATCAGGGATTTTGAGCTATGTTGTAACAATTTGGCCAGTAAGGTGCTAAAGAAGGATCTTTTATAAACATTTGGGGCATAAATCGTGCAGAGGGTATATGGGGAATTGTTAATTACAACATCAGTGATCAGGTACCACCCTTCCGGGTCAATAACTGAATTAGAAATAGAGACGGATAAGGATTTTTTGGCTAATATAGCTATGCCTCGGGATTTAGAGTTATAAGGTGCAGCAGCTAATAATTTCCAACCCAGTGTTTGTAGTTTCAGGGATTTAGTGTGAGTCAGATGCGTTTCTTGGATACATATGATATCTACCTTCAGTTTGGAAATATAGGTAAGAATCTTGCGTCTTTTAGCCGGGGAGTTAATTCCTCCGACATTCCACGTGCCTATGCGAACAGTCATTTAAGTGATAGGTGAGTAGTGTAGGAACCGGTTACGAACATCCCCAATAGACCTGTCAAGTAAATAAAAAATGGGAGAGGGGGTGGGAGAGGAGACAAAAGGGAAGAGACAAACACAAACATGGGACGACATGAAATGAGAACAAACATAAATCTGCAAAGTCAAAACCAGTGCCATTGAAATCATGGCAAATGTTTGATGAATCTAATAGCAAAACACAATGGGCGAGATAAGCCTCTGAAAACTGAATCAATGTGAAACAATAGTAACTAGGCCTTGAACTCAGGCAGTAAACATACTATCAGTAGTATACCTGTAATATCATAAAATAAGACATATTTGCATAACAATTCGTAGTAAAATTTTAACGAAGAGATGCAGTTTTCAGTGGGAAAATAATTCAACGAATTAGAACAAAGCAGTGTCCACATGAACTGTGAGGAGGTTAGCGAGTAACCGGTGGAGTATCTCCTTGGGGCGTAGAACGACTTTCCTCCGCCAAGAAAGCCTCTGCATCAGCGGGAGTGTTGAAATCTTTGCAAGATGAATCATCAAACAGTCTGAGCCTGGCTGGGTATATTAGGGCAAATTTACGCTGGTCTGCTACTAAGCGGGAGCACACTGGGGAAAAAGCCTTACGGGCTCGAGACAATTCTACTGAGAAATCTTGAAAAAGGTATAACTTCAATGACTCCCACGGAATAAATTTCTTGTTGCGGGACGCTGACCAGAGTAACTGTTTATGCAAGTAATTAAGACATCGAAACAGGACAACTCGAGGACGGGTAGACGTAGATGAGGAATGTTGACCCACTCTGTGGACTCTTTCAATGATGAGATCACGGCATTCAGATTCAATTCCTAAGAGGGTTGGGAGAGTGTTACGAACAAAGTGAGCTAGAGCCGGGCCCTTGACTGCTTCCGGGAGCCCCACTAGTCGGATGTTATTTCTCCTAGACCGATTTTTAAGGTCGTCTACCTTGTTCCAAAGATGGTAGGTGTCCTTTTCCAATTTGGGAACCACTTGTGTGAGATGCGAGACGTCTTGAAACAGGGTACCGACCCTATGTTCTGTTTCAGCAACCCGGTGAGTGAGGTGCTGCAATTGAGAAGTTATATCCGAAAACTGCTTGTGAGAGTAGCGGCCCCATGGTCGCCTTAATAGCATCCACCACGTCATTATACGTAACATAAGAGTCCTGGGGGGCTACCGATTTTTTGGCGGCAGGAGATAGTGCAACGATAGCAGAATCAGAAGACATGTTGTGATCCGCCCTTCTCTTTTCCTGGCGTGGTTGAAGAGGTTGTGCGGAGGCAGGAGGCGTAAGATATTTTTCCATATAAGCAGCAACCAGGACAATATAATATTCAGAAAAAACCCCAATAGGTAGTAACAGTGACAAGTGGAAATGTCTCTACTGAAGTAAGTAAGATGAGGCCGGTGAGAGAGGCTATCAGCTCATTGCGTAGATAAAATCACATTGCAGAGTACATGAGTAGATATTCCTGTGAGAGAGCCTTCAGAAGCATATGTAAATACACGAACAATGCAGATGGACAAAGTAACAGCCTGACCAGCAGCGCTGCCGAGGTCCTCATCCAATACAGAGAGCTTCTGAGGCAAATTGTAGGTAACTCAAAAAATGTGGTAATGCAAATCACAGGAACCAGGGGGGTTAATGTGAAAGGTGACAAGCTTCACATGTAGCTACAGACCGGGAGCATAGGGGAACAGCAGAGGGTGCACCCAAATATTATACTGAGGGATTGCTTATGACCTCCAGCAACATGTAGAAATAAGCCCCAGTAATGTAGGTAATAAGACAAGAGGCTAGGGGGGATGATCCAGCAGGTATGAATAAAGTTAACAGTTCAGCAAAGTGTTCCCAGGCTAGGCTGCCATGCAATGTGCTGGGGAGAAAATGGCCGCCGCAGTTATACACAGCCTGTGTACAGCAGAGTCTGTTGTGCCTCTCACCTCATGTGTTGTGCAGATAAAGGGGTATTAAGGCCCCTATCCATGGAGGTCGTTAGGCCAGGAGAGAGGGCATGCAGCGTGCAGGCGAAGCTCTAATCAGAGCTGGTGTCCGCGGCTCCGTTCTCCCGCGATCCTCGCCGTGTAGCTCAGCCGGCGGGCCGGAGCGGGTACTCGAGTCCCCGGCTTTTCTGGCAGGGAAGGCCGCAACCCGGAGAGACCCTTAATAGCGTCTCCCGGCGCCGCAGCTCACCCCACACTGAATCGCCGGCGGCAGCAGGTAACAAGGTCGCCTGGTAGAGGGTGGTTTCAGTGTGGAAAGTGGGTAAATGTGGCTATATGAAGGGTAGTTGGTCAGGAGCTCACTGGAAGGACAGCTATTCCCTTTCCCAGTCAGGCCATGCCCCCTCTGCCAATTTAAATGTTGTTTATTCACTTGGGCTGGTGTTTCAGTCTTATTGACAAGCCGGGAGTGCAGCACTCTATCTATCTATCTATCTATCTATCTATCTATCTCTACTACTTTTTATACAGCCTCCCTCTACTTTAAAAAGGGGTGGTCAAGTGGGGTTGCTAGGGGCCCCAGACGTATTGGGCCTCAAGATTTCTGTTGCCAGTCCTGCCAATATGTAGTAAGACATAGTATTGTGGTGGTACAGTGTATAGAGAGTAGATGTATGCAGGAGGGCACATTATTGTAGATTTATATGGAATGTAGAAAAGACACCAATGCAATAATCTTGCTGGAATTATTATTATTTTTTAATGATTTTACTCTAAAATACTTAAGCCTTTTAAAGTACTGTTCCTCTACCACCATCACCACTAAAGAACATAACATTCTGTATGCAACCAGTAATTCATTGTTTATGATAGCAGAAAGAAAAAACAAAGTTGGAAAATGAAGAAACAATAGATGACCTGAAATTCTGAGACCCTAATCCTGGACCTAGTCCTGTTGCCTTTACACACAGTCTAGCCCTACAAATGACAGTTGAAGCATTAGTACATTGGTTGTCAGGAAATTAAAGTGAAGTGGCAACAATTTAGTTTATTAAATGGTTACAGTAATCAAGATGGGAAATCAGGAATGCAGATAATAAAAATATGTAAAGAATGCAGTGTCAAATATTTTGTTTAACCAATAGCCCAGGTGTTACTACGATTTGTTTTGTTAATATTTCCATGCTGCACAGCACTACAGGATAGCCTTGTTGTGATAATACCAAAAGACAAATGTTTAAAATAAAGATCATGGAGCAACCAAGAAACAACATTTTGCATACTTGAATGTGATATGGCAAGCATAGGATTTATGTGTGATGGTGTGTATGTGTGTGTATTTGTGTATATAAAGGCAGATGTTGAAAAATAATTAGAGAGGAAAATTATCATTCATCATTGTGAAGAATTTGCCACCTTTGCTTGAAAGAATAATGTAGATAAATGTCTTGTTTCTCGATTGCTCTGATTGGTTAGCGTACTGATGTTCCTGAGATCAATATATTCTGGTCAATGAAATTGTATATTCCAACTTACATACAGCAAAAAGATGAACAGATCACTATATATCTCTTACTTCAATGGTGGCCATGTCCTGCTGTAGATTGGTCATGACTGATGCACCACAGTTTTAGACTGATGAAAGCAAAAGGACATTACAGCAATAATAGGATTTTAATTAGCTACCGGTAAATCCTTTTCTCATAGTCCGTAGGGGATACAGGGAATCCATTTAGTACCATGGGGGTATAGACGGGTCCACTTTGAGCCATGGGCACTATAGAAGTTTGATTTTGTATGCTGGCTCCTCCCTATATGCCCCAGACTCAGTCTACGAAACTGTGCCCGAGGAGACGGACATACTTGTAGATAAGGAAAGATAAGGAAAGTAGTGAGATTTCGAACCAGCACTCACAGAACAAGAGGAAAGCCATGCTAACCAAACCTGAAAACCAGAATAGCAATAGCTGAACCTAACAACAGTAGTTAAACAACTAATCGTACAGGAAGAACGAAGCACCCGGCGGGCGCCCAGTATCCCCTACGGACTACGAGAAAAGGATTTACCAGCAGGTAATTAAAATCCTATTTTCTCTTACCTCCTAGGGGATACTAGGAATCCATTTAGTACCATGGGGAAGTACCAAAGCTCCCAAACCAGGCAGGAGAGAGTGCTGAGGTTCCTGCAGAACTGACTGACCAAACTGAAGGTCCTCAAGGCCAAGGTATCAAACTTGTAAAACGTGTTCGAACGTGACCAAGTAGCTGCTCACCAGAGCTGTAATGCCAAGACACTCCGGGCAGCTGCCCAAGAGTAACCACCCACCTAGTAGAGTGGACTTGTACAGGTTTTGGAACCGGCAAGCCTGCCATGGAATAAGCATGCTGGATAGTGAGCCTGATTCAGCGAGCAATTGACTGCTTTGAAGCAAGACACCCAATCTTGTTGGCATCAAATAAAATGAACAGCGAGTCCGATTTCCTGTGACGAGTAGTTCGCTTTACATATACCTTCCATGCCCTTACAACATCCAAGGACTTTGAAGTAGCAGATGTGTCAGTAACAACTGGGACCACAATTGGCTGGTTGATGTGAAACGCCGACACCACCTTAGGAAGGAATTGCTGATGAGTCCTGAGTTCAGCTCTGTCCTCATGGAAAATCAAGTAGGGGCTCTTGTGAGACATCGCCCCCAGCTCCGACACGCGCCTTGCTGAAGCCAAGGCCAACAGCGTGACGGTCTTCCACGTAAGATACTTTACATCTACCTCCTGTAATGATTCAAACCAGTCCGAATGGAGGAATTTCAGAACCAAATTGAGATCCCAAGGTGCCGTGGGAGGCACAAAGGGAGGTTGGATGTGCAGAACACCGTTCAAGAATGTCTGGACCTCAGGGAGAGAAGCCAATTGTTTTCTGAAAGAAAATAGACAAGGCTGAAATCTGAACCTTTATGGAGCCTAGACGTAGGCCCACATCAACACCTGACTGTAGAAAAAGCAGGAAACGTCCCAGATGAAATACCATCATAGAATATTGTCTGCTCTCACCCCAAGAGACATATTTCTTCCAGATACGATGGTAATGTTTAACGTTACCCCCTTCCTGGCTTGGATCATAACCGGGATAACCTTGTCAGGAATCTCTCTCCTGGCTAGAATCAGACGTTCAACTTTCATACCATCACATGTAGTCGTGGTAAGTCTTGAAAGAGGAATGGGTCCTGTTGCAGAAGATCCTCTCGATGAGGCAGAGGACAAGGATCTTCGATGAGCATCTTGAGAAGATCTGCATACCAGGCCCTTTGCGGCCAATCCAGAGCAATGAGAATTGCTAGAACTCTTTCCCTTTTTATTCTTTTGAGAATTTTTGGGATCAGAGGAATGGGAGGAAAACTGGTACACCAGTCGGTAGGCCCACAGAGTTGTCAAGGCGCCGACCGCTACAGCTTGTGGGTCCCTCAACCTGGAACAATATCGCTTGAGCTTCTTGTTGAGTTGAGAGGCCATCATGTTGATTTGTGGATAACCCCATCGACGTGTGAGCCACTGGAACACCTCCGGGAGGCCCCATTCCCGCGGTTGCAGGTCGTGTCTGCTGAGGAAGTCGGCTTCTCAATTGTCTACTCCTGGAATGAAGATCGCCGACAATACCACGTTGTGTTTTTTCACCCAGAGGAGAATTCTTGACACCTCTGACACTGCCGCCCTGTCGGTTGATGTAAGACAACACTGTCACATTGTCCGACTGAACTTGAATGGCTTGATTCTGAAGAAAAGAGGAGGCCTGCAGAAGGGCGTTTTAGATAGTCCTGAGTTCCAGGATGTTTATTGGAAGAATGATTTCCTGACTTGACCATCTTCCTTGAAACTGCACCCCCTGGGTGACTGCACCCCAAACTCTGAGGCTTGCATCTGTGGTTCGCAGAATCCAATTCTGAATCCTGAACCTTCGACCATCCACTAGGTGAGAAATTTGTAGCCACCACAGGAGGGAGATCCTGGCTTTTGGCGACAGATGAAACCTCTGATGCATGTGAAGATGTGATCCGGACCATTTGTCCAACAGATCTAGCTGGAAGGGCCTCGCATGAAACCTTCCATACTGAATTGCTTCGTAAGAAGCCACTATTTTCCCCAGAAGGCAGACGCACAGGTGTACTGAGATTCGGGTCGGTTTCAGGACAGCCTGAACCATCGACTGGATCACCATTGGCTTTTCCAAGGGAAGGAACACTCTCTGAGACTCCGTGTCCAGTATCATTCACAGGAAATGAAGCTTCTGCGTCGGTTCTAGGTGAGATTTTGGTAAGTTCAGAATCCACCCATGATCCAGGAGTAATCTGGTCGTGAGACCAATGTTCTCCAACAACTTCCCTGGATGCAGCCTTTATCAGAAGATCATCCAGGTAAGGAATTACATTTACCCCCTGTCTGCAGAGTAACATCATCTCTGCCATCACTTTGGTGAACACCCTAGGTGCCGTGGAGGGACCAGATGGCAGGGCCTGGAACTGGTAGAGACAGTCCTGCAGTGCAAACCGTAGATAAGCCTGATGAGGCAGCCAGATCAGAATGTGAAGGTATGCATCCTAGACATCCAGAGACACCAGTAATTCCCCCTCTTCCAAAGCTGAGATCACCGCTATCAGAGACTCGATCTTGAACTTGAACACTCGTAAGTACGGGCTCAAAGACTTGAGATTCAGAATCGGTCTTACCGAACCGTCCGGTTTCGGAACCACAAACAAGTTGGAATAGTATCCCTTGTTTTGTAGATGAGGTGGAACTGGAACAATGACCTGGGACTGTAACCGTTTCTGAATGGCTTCTTGTAAGGTTACTCTTGTCAGGTGTAACTGAAGAATTTTAGCCGGCCTCCCACTTGCCTGTCTCCCAGGCATCGCAGTCCTCCATCATGAGGAAAGTTTTGAGGAGGCAGACCCTGAGCTCTGTTCCCGTGAAACAGCAGTCGTTAGTTTGCATGGTTTACCTCTAGCACCTCTGGCGGCGGTAGAAGAACCTCTGGCCTTGCCCTTAAACTTTGCCGTCCAAAAGGACTGTAAATTGGGTCATGAGTAGGCCTTCCTAGCTGGCGGAGCTGCAGAAGGTAGATAAGTGGACTTACCCGTAGCTCGTGAGATCCACTTTTCGAGTTTGTCGCCAAATAAGGCCTCACCTGTGAAAGGCAAGCCTTCCACACCTTTCTTGGAATGCGCGTCAGCAGTCCACTGACGCAGCCATAATCCCCTGCGTGCCGACACTGTCATAGCTGTAGTGCATGCATTAAGCAAACCTATCACTTTAATGGCTTCCACCATAAAGTTTTCATAGTCTTGTATGTGCTGCAGGAGTAAAACAATTTCCTCTTGAGGTAAGGTGTCTGACCGCTCAATTAAATTACCAGACCATTTAGCAATGGCTCGAGTAATCTACCCACTTGCTATAGTGGGTCTCTGGGCCACCCCTGCAGCTGTATAGAAAGATTTAAGTGTAGTCTCAATCTTACGATCGGCTACATCCTTTAGGGAGGCCGTACCAGGAACAGGTAGCACTATTTTACGTGAGAGCCTGGAGACTGACGCATCCACACTCGGTGGATTTTCCTATTTTTCCTATCCTCAGGAGGAAAAGGTAAAGATAATTACAACTGCCTAGGAATTTGAAATTTCTTATCTGGATTAACCCACGGTTCTTCAAACAGGGTATTTAGTTGCTTTGACACAGGAAAAGTGGCTGAGGATTTTTTCTTTATATTAAAGAAAGATTCCTCACGTTCCTCTGTCACCTTATCAGGAATATTTGGGACGTCTCTGATAGAATATACGAGAACCTCTATACCCTGCGACAGAGTACCCTCCACTACTTCTAAGTCCACCTCACCTTCCTCCATTTCTGACCTTTCATTATCAGAGTCAGAATGCAGGATATGGGCCAAAGGACATTTTTGCGGACAAATGGCAGAGGACTGAGATGCTGGTCTGAGTATTGAGTCCTTTTGCATAAACTCAGCCATAGAATAGCTTGGGAAGGTACACTACACTGAGTACACACTAGTGAACCCAGGGCCGGTTCAGGGTCTTTGAGTGCCCCGGGCGGCCATAGGGGGCATGGCTTCATACAGGGGATGTGGTCAGTTACGCTCCCTGTACAGTAGTAGCACCGCTGAAAGATGTGCGGTGCGCGATGACGTCATCGCGCACCGCACAGCAAAGGTCCTCTCCACGAAGGAAAACTAGATGCTATGCCCGTTGCAAGATCCGCTACTGAGTGAACCCCCTGGAGAAGAGGAACACTGTGCGTTACATGATACACACTCTTTGCCTGAAATACTGCAGTATTAACAGTACACACACAGGAAAAGGTTAAAAGCACAATTAACCCACAAAGAGACCCTCCTGAGAGACACAGAGAGAGGATAGAACCAGCACACGGAGCCCTTATCGCTGAAGCCAAGCTTAGCCGGGTCGCAGATTAAGTACCTAGATTAGGGACAAAGGGGGTAATTCAGAGTTGATTGCAGCAGCAAATTTGTTAGCAGTTGGGCAAAACCATGGTGGTCATTCCGAGTTGTTCTCTCGCTAGCTGCTTTTAGCAGCATTGCACACGCTAGGCCGCCGCCCTCTGGGAGTGTATCTTAGCTTAGCAGAATTGCGAACGAAAGATTAGCATAATTGCTACTAAATATTTTCTTGCAGTTTCTGAGTAGCTCCAGACCTACTCCTAGATTGCGATCTGCTCGGCCCGTTTAGTTCCTGGTTTGACGTCACAAACACGCCCTGCGTTCGGTCAGCCACTCCACCATTTCTCCAGACACTCCCGCGTTTTTCTCTGACACGCCTGCATTTTTTAGCACACTCCCAGAAAACGCTCAGTTACCACCCAGAAACGCCCACTTCCTGTCAATCACTCATCGATCAGCAGTGCGACTGAAAAGCGCCGCAGGATCAACAGCAAAACTGCTAAGTTTTTAGTTAAATAACTAAGCGCATGCGCGCTGCGTACCATGCGCATTTAGCAACAAATCGCAGCATAACTCTCTCTGCACATGTTATATCAGCCACACCTGCAGTGAACATCGTTTTGCCGAACTGCTAACAAATTTGCTGCTGTGGTCAACTCTGCATTACGCCCTTAGTACACTAATATATAGATAGCTTCCCCCTGCTATGACCCCCTGGTACTGCTGAGGTAATCTGGAGGCTCTCCGGAGGAGTTGTGTGTCCCTGTCAGTCAATGTCTGTGTCAGCTGCAGTAGAGTAAAATGGCACCTGTGAGCTGCTGGATCCCCACCCCTTCAATGGCGCGCAGCCTTCCCGCTTTTCTTTATACTGGCTCTATGTGTCTGATTGCAAAAAATGGACTAAGCCCCCTTTTAAGCCTGTATTGCCCGTCTGGGTACTGTGTACACTACAGTGTACTAAGTCTGGAGACTCTTTTCGCCCCGTGTAGAAGCCGTGTGTCTCCGTACTCTTATGCCGCCATAATGGCTTAGTACTCACTACTCTTCTTTCTTCTGGCTCTGTTAGGGGTAGCGGCGTGCTGCGGGAATGTACGCTCGCCATGGTGGGGCTTGCAAATAGTTCCCTCAGGAGCTAGCGTCCTGTCAGAGGGGAACGGGACCATTAACCTTTAGTGGGGTTGGACCGTTCTCCCCTCTAAGTCCCATGAAGCAAGCAGGCTAGTGAAAATAACAAACTTTAAAAATAAACGCAGAAAACTCTCCAGGAGCTTCTAGAAATGTGACCGGGCACATTTTCTAAACTGAGTCTGGTAGGAGGGGCATAGAGGGAGGAGCCAGCACACGTTATCAAACTTTTATAGTGCCCATGGCTCCAAGTGGTCCTGTCTATAGCCCCATGGTACTAAATGGATTCCCAGTATCCCCTAGGACAGGCCTGGCCAACCTGTGGCTCTCCAGCGGTTGTAAAACTACAAGTCCCATCATGCTTTGCCACAGTTTTGCTATTAGGGAATGCTAAAACTGTGGCAAGGCACGCTGGGATGTGTAGTTTCACAACATCTGGAGAGCCACAGGTTGGCCAGGCCTGCCGTGGGACGTAAGAGAAAAGTCAATAATAAGCAGCAACAAACATAAATGGTGTAGTAAGTGGAATCACAACCTGCAGTCCCATCTATGAATTGCAAACATAAACACAAAGGGGGTAATTCATACCTGATCGCCCGCTACCGTTTTTTGCAGCGCTGCGATCAGGTCAGAACTGCACATGCGTATTCACCGCAATGTGCAGTCGCATTGCACAGGTACAAAGTAGATCGTTGCTGTGTGATGGGTTTTACGAAGAATCCATTCGCACAGCCGATCACAAAGAGACTGACAGGAAGAAGGCGTTTGTGGGTGGCAACTGACCGTTTTCAGGGATTGGTTGGAAAAACGCAGGCGTGTCCAAGCGTTTGCAGGGCAGGTGTCTGACTTCAGTTCCGGACCCGGACAGGCTGAAGTGATCGCAGCGGCTGAGTAAGTCCTGGGCAACTCAGAAACTGCACAAAGTTTTTTTTTGTACCGCTCGGCTGCACATGCGATCGCACACTTGCACAGCTAATATACTGTTCCCGGTGGGCGGCGACTATGCGAACGCAGGACTGAAAAAAACAGGTAGCGAGCGATCAGGTCTGAATTACCACCAAAGATATGGGAGCATGGCCCAGAAAAGAGGATTTGTTTGTAAATCCTTACAAGTAGATTTAGACAAAAATGTATGAATTACTATTACATAGAGAGATAGAATTTGATGCCAGATAAGAACCATTTGTTCTAACTTGATTAGCAAGATTTGTCTTTAAAATTAAGTCAAGAAAATCAACCTGTTACTCTCCAGCTGCTATAGCAAGGAATGCTGGCACTCCCAGTTCTACATCTGCCAGAAAGCGACAGGTCACCGTTTGGCTGGCATCCCCCAGATCTGCTGGGCCCTGGTACTGAGTAGAGGTGTGGCCAACTTGAAGAGGTGTGGCCAAGCCCACTTGTTCCTAAAATGCTAAAATTATCTATGTGCGCGTTGTGTGTGGTGGGAGGTTGGTGGTCAGCCATGTGCGGATCAGGTGTTCGGGAGAATGAAAGAGGACTGAGGACGCAGGGGAAGAGAGGACTGCAATAGCCTGTCTCCCCAGCACACAGCAGCGTGTGCTGTAACAGTCTCTGTTGGTGTTGCTCTCTATTATGGAAAGAGGGAGGGCAGAGATGGACCTCCACTGGGTTCCACCAACTGTCCCGGGCCCTGGTACCCCCCATCTTAGTGCCACTGGCACTCCCTGTTAGATATGTGTTCTGAATGGGAGGTGATGAGGGTCCCTCTAAATTTCCATTGTATACTGCAAAATTATAAATATTAAAATTAAAGCTGTATTGCCAGCAAAGGTGGCCCTCACCTTAGCCAGAGCCCCAGAAAAAATGCCTGCATGAAGCAGGCCCCATAGTTGTTTCTCTCTTTGCTGAAATCCTGGGTAACGGTAGGTGTGAGCTGGAGGACCAATGATTTGCCACAACAAATAAATGATGGCTTGTAATTGATCTTTCCACTTACACTCCAACACCCTTAAATATTGTTAAACAGAATTAATTATCTGTATTATAGAACAGCAGAGCAATGGCCAGTGGCACTGGCACCACAGGTTTGGTTGAGTGGGCGGTGGGCACCTCTGATGAACAGTGAAAGAGCAGATTTAAGCTATAAATAGGGATCAGTTTAAAGTTTTGTCTATGGGTTTTGAGGTACTTAGAGAGCAATGTTTAAAGGTCAGAGAATTTCTTAAAATTAGCAGCCAAAGGCATGCAATTATCCTACATACTGTACAAATGTCCAGATGAAGGCAGGTTTGCTTCTTGTAGTGAAAGTCAAAGAAAAGGCCTGGTATTTGGCATTATTATTAATAATATAAATGTTACTACAGTACTTATATATAGTAAAACATTGTCATATATAAAGGGTAATGGAGGAAAGAAGTCTGTATTGTTATGACGACAACTGTCTGGTGGTTTAAGTCACTAAATGACGTTTTAAAAAGTTCAACTCTCACAGCACGAATGTGTTTATTTTTGTGCAAATGCCCAATTTTATGGAACAAACATGGACACTGCACATCCAAGTAGTGATGCCTAATAGACTCGAGCATGGGTCTTCAACCTCTGCCCTCCAGCTGCTGTGGAACTACATATCCCAGCATACCCTGCCACAGTTTTGCTATTAAGGCATGCTAAAATTTAGGAAGGGCATGCTGGGATGTGTAGTTCCACAGAAGCTTGAGGACCAAGTTTGAAGATCCATGAATTAAGGCATGGGTCTTCAACCTGTGGCCCTCCAGCTGCTGTGGAACTACACATCCCAGCATGCCCTGCCTCAGTGATAGCATGCCTTAATAGCAAAACTGTGGCAGGGTATGCTGGGATGTGTAGTTCCACACCAGCTGGAGGGCCACAGGTTGACGACCCATGCCTTAGGGTTTGAGGTGTTCTGTGCGCTATGATGGGAAGAGCCGACATCAATAACTAAGGGCCTGATACAGAGGTGGGTGCAGTTGCATCCTCATATCCGTAATCTGGACAGAATCGATACGCCTGCATTTGACTTGGTGCCCTCCCATGAGTCCCACCAATGCTATAAAAACCTTCAATGCTATGATGCTGATACATGTAATAAAGGGCCTGATATATAGGCGGACAAAGTTGCATAAGCTATTTGTTACAGATTTGTGGTGGCACTAATATGCGAATGCTGGTGTCAGCCTCCCCTTCTGTACAGAATGCGCAAGCCCTGAGACGCCCACTTTCAATGGCCATGGACGGTGTAAATCCGCCAACAGTGGTAAATACTCTACCATTGGCGCATCATCTCTCTCATCATTAACACTTGCACTGTGCGATGGTAAGCACAGTGTCTCCTTCTCAGCTCTGCCTAAACATGGTGCCTGTGGCCGCAATACTGCACCTGAGAGTGCAGACGCACAGTGACATGCCCGCGTCACTCCCATAACAGCCTTTATTTGCATTCACTTCATGCCATCTCCCAGTCACCAACCAGAAATGTCCATGATTAGCCTCACCGTTCCTGTTTTTAGATTAAACCATCCTGATTAGAGGGCTCTGTCCTGCATCCCGCCAGTGGATAGCTTGGTACTACTTCTGGAAAATTGGAAGGACTGTCCCATTCACAGTTTGAATGGTTGCGATGCACAGTTACCACTGATGCTTGCAGAATTGGAGGAGTGTTTTGAGGAGAGCTCTGGATGCCCCCGAAAGTGATGGATACCCCAAGTGGAGACAACATAGCGTGGTCATGTGACCTCTGTGTGCTGCAAAGTGGCAGCACACACACAAACCAATTCTCCAACTTCAGAAGTTGAGAGGAATGTAGTATAATACAGTTCTCACCTCTATGCAACATACTGAAATATAATTGGGGCGTTCTACGGTATCCGGACTCCAGGTCGACAACAAAAAGGTCGACACACCTTAGGTCGACGCCAATTGGTCGACACACCGTAGGTCGCCATGGACAAAAGGTCGACAGGAACAAGGTCGACATGGAACAAGGTTGACGTGAGTTTTTCACAATTTTTTACTTTTTTGGAACCTTTTCATACTTAATGATCCACGTGGACTACGATTGGAACAGTAATCTGTGCCGAGCGAAGCGGAGCGTAGGCACCATGCCCGAAGCATGGCGGTCACTCTACGAAAAAAAACACACCAAAAAAACATAAAAAACTCATGTCGACCTTTTTCCATGTCGACCTTGTTCCTGTCGACCTTTTTTCCATGTCGACCTTTTGTCCATGTCGACATAAGGTGTGTCGACCAATTGGTGTCGACCTAAGGTGTGTCGACCTTTTTGTTGTCGACCTGGAGTCCCAGACCCCGTTCTACTTAATAATGCAAAACCAAGTTCATGCAGTTATGTTGCATTGTATTCTTTTTGCTACATGTTCCTCACTCATTCAGTGGTTAAAAGAAGTGGTTTTTATTCTGCATGCTGACAAGAAAGCTACTGCAGACTGTTTTTTTTTCTTTTGAGGAGACAGCAGCTCTTCTAATGTGCTACTTCTCAAACATTTGATGCATCTGGGACACACAGGCTCTATCTCATCAGATTCTATTTGTCCCTTTGCTAGAGGTAACATTGCAGGAAATTACTGTCTTCCACACCTAGATTAGTGAGATTGAAAAATGCAACAATTTCACTCAATGGTCCGTAAATCAAAACCTAACTATCCCCAACAGCATCACAGTAATACACCTTCATTTCCTTACTCCTCTGTCTGAGCATCTTAACATCCAGACAAGAGAAGAATTCCAATATCGCTTTTATACGAGGTTGGAAAGGCTTTGAAAAGTCAGTGTTCAGAGACTGATTGAACAAGTTAAGCATGATCATTAGTATTAGACGTCTCCCATGCACACAGGCCCATGTGTGATCTAAATGTATGGACCTGTCAGACACTTCTCTTACTCAGGAGGATATTCCATGGTAAATAAAAAAATACAAAGAAAATGCTAAAAAAAAAAAAAAATAATGAAAAAATCTATAAAAAAACAAAGTAAACGCTGTAAAAAAAAAAAATACTGCATCATGCAAAATGTGGGTAGCCTAAACCCCCAGCAAGATAAACCAGCCTCCTAACTTTTCTTTGGTTACCACGGCACTCCCCTCCTTGCTACGGAACTTGTGCACAAAGGACATGGGGGGTCATTCCGAGTTGTTCGCTCGTTATTTTTTTCTCGCAACGGAGCGATTAGTCGCTAATGCGCATGCGCAATGTCCGCAGTGCGACTGCGCCAAGTAAAATTGCTATGCAATTAGGTATTTTACTCACGGCATTACGAGGTTTTTTTTTCGTTCTGGTGATCGTAATGTGATTGACAGGAAGTGGGTGTTTCTGGGCGGAAACTGGCCATTTTATGGGAGTGTGTGAAAAAACGCTACCGTTTCTGGGAAAAACGCGGGAGTGGCTGGAGAAACGGGGGAGTGTCTGGGCGAACGCTGGGTGTGTTTGTGACGTCAAACCAGGAACGACAAGCACTGAACTGATCGCACTGGCAGAGTAAGTCTCGAGCTACTCAGAAACTGCACAGAGAAGTCTTTTCGCAATATTGCGAATTTTTCGTTCGCAATTTTGATAAGCTAATATTCACTCCCAGTAGGCGGCGGCTTAGCGTGTGCAAAGCTGCTAAAAGCAGCTTGCGAGCGAACAACTCGGAATGACCCCCATGAATCGGTGATACATGCAAATCTGCCGCATTGCATGCATGCACATAAATGCTCATCTCCTTGATGCAAAAGGACCATCTAACGCCATCCGAATCTCTGCGTATACCTCTGAATAGTCCATAATTCCTTCTACATGTCCACAGCACACTTATCCTGCATGCAAAAGCACTGTTATCATTTAGTAATTATAAGTCTTATTTCTATGTTGCTACAAAGTGTCCACAGCGCCTCACAAAGGGCCTAATTAATGTTTGTATGCAAATACAATTGCAATTGTGATTCTCTAAGCTACAGAGCTGCTAATGTTAGCAAGTGAAGCTGCCACCCAGGAATGAAAAGAGACGCCCACTGGACACATTAGCGGACTATGGGACTAATTCAGACCTGATCACAAAAGCAAAATCTTTCTCTAATGGGCAAAAACATGTGCACTGCAGGTGTGGCAGATATAACATGTGCAGAGAGAGTTAGATTTGGGTGGGTTATATTGTTTTTGTGCAGGGTAAAATAGGATTTTAATTACCTACCTTTTCTCTTAGTCCGTAGAGGATGCTGGGGCCATATTAGTACCATGGGGTATAGACGGGTCCACCAGGAGCCATTGGCACTTTAAGAGTTTAATAGTTTGGGCTGACTCCTCCCTCTATGCCCCTCCTACCAGACTCAGTCTAGAAACTGTGCCCGAGGAGGCGATATACTTCGAGAAAAGGAATTACACAGATAGTGGCGAGATTCATACCAGCTCACACAACAGGAAAATCCGGCCAACATGCCGAAATAACTCAGCAACAGCTGAAACAGTAAATAACGCAGAACTTACCTAGGAACCAGGCAGTACTGAACTATAAAACCAATGCAGGAAAACGCAGGAAACAGCATCCTCTACAGACTACGAGAAAAGGATTTACCGGTAGGTAATTAAAATCCTATTTTCTCTTACGTCCTAGAGGATGCTGGGGTCCATATTAGTACCATGGGGATGTACCAAAGCTCCCAGTACGAGAGGGAGAGCGCGGAGGCTCCTGCAAGACTGCTTGACCAAACGTGAGGTCATCAGAAGCCAAAGTATCGAACTTGTAAAACTTAGCAAACGTGTTCGACCCAGACCAAGTAGCTGCTCGGCAGAGTTGTACAGCCGAGACACCCCGGGCAGCCGCCCAGGAAGAGCCCACTTTACAAGTAGAGTGGGCTTTTACAGATCTTGGACACAGCAATCCTGCCGTGGAATAAGCGTGCTGGATAGTGAACCTGATCCAGCGTGAAATCGACAGCTTAGTAGCAGGACACCCAATTTTCTAGGGATCATAGAGGACAAACAGAGCGTCACTTTTCCAATGACGAGCTGTCCTCTTCACATAAATCTTCAAAGTCCTCACTACATCCAAGGCCTTTGAAGCAATTGAGGAGTCAGTAGCCACTGGCACCACAATAGGTTGGTTGATATGGAAAGCCGATACAACCTTAGGCAGGAACTGTGGACGAGTCCTAAGTTCCACCCTGTCTTCATGGAAGATTAGATAGGGGCTTTTACAAGATAAAGCCCCCAATTCCAACACGCGTCGTGCAGAAGCCAAGGCCAACAAAGTGACCGCCTTCCACGTGAGAAACTTGAGATCAGCCTTCAGCAGAGGCTTGAACCAAGCAGACTGCAGGAACTGCAACACAACATCAAGATCCCAGGGTGCAGTTGGTGCCACAAAGAGAGGCTGGATTTGCAGAACCCCTTTCAAAAAGGTCTGAACCTCAGGAAGGACAGCCAATTGTTTTTGGAAGAAGATGGACAAAGCAAAGATCTGGACCTTGATGGAGCCCAATCTCAGTCCCATATCCACCCCTGCTTGCAGGAAAAGGAGAAATCGTCCAAGTTGAAACTCCACCGCAGGAAACTTCTCGGACTCACATCAAGAAACATATTTTTTCCAAATGCGATGGTAATGTTTAGACGTTACCCCCTTCCTAGCCTGTATCAGGGTAGGAATGACCTTACTCGGGCTACCCTTCCGAGCTAAGATCTGGCGTTCAACCGCCATGCCGTCAAACGTAGCCGTGGTAAGTCTAGATAAGCGAACGGCCCCTGCAGTAGCAGATCCTCCCGAAGAGGTAACGGCCTTGGATCTTCCAGCAGAAGATCCAGCAGATCCGCGTACCAAGCCCTCCTTGGCCAGTCTGGAGCAATGAGGATTGCTAGAACCTTTGTTCTTCTTACCAGTTGAAGAACCTTTGGTGGAACAGAAAAAACAACAACGAAAAGTAGTTGCTTGGTTGGGCGCACAAATTAAATTTGTATTGATTTTAATATTTAAAACGTAGCTTTTATTGCTTCACCTTCTAAAATGCCCCCTTTATATGGGGATTACACAGCAAAACATAGAGGTTAAAATTGGTACATACAAACATATAAGTGAAAAGAAAAGATGTAAAAGTGTGAATAGATTTAAAAGGCGGTACTTCCACTATTACTCCAGCAAGGTGTAGGGATGAAATTGCTTATGGAGCCCCTGAGAGTCTGAAGTATATTGACAAATAAAACCTCCTAATGTGAGATAGCTTTGATCATATAGAGGGTCAGTTATGACAATTCAAAGGTCATTCCATATATTGTATATATTGCAAATTTCAAATATGTATTGTATTTGTGAAAGCCATATGTTAACCAGTTCAGATGTGGAGATTCATTAATCAAAATAAATTATTGCTGTGAATGTAATACGTGTTCAAATGTGGAGATTCATTAATCACATTAAAATAATACTGTGAATATAATGTGTGTTGTACTGTGTGTTTACTTGTACTATGTAACTTTAATATTTTTTACTTTATGTTTTAAACACATTCGTCTCATATTCTGTGTCACTGGTGTTTATTGAAGAGAGCGGGAATAAATATCCCTATTATGTAAGATCACTAATCAAAAGGGTAGGTCAGATGATTTGTCTTACACCCCTAAATTGATATACTGTAGGTGACAGACCAATCATTCACACAGTACCAATGTGTTAGTAAACACTGATAATCTCTTACTAGATCACTGCAGTAGCCTGTATTTCATGCAGGAATAATTTTCACTGCAATAGTATTTTTTCTCAGGCTACAACTATGATTAGATATATTGTGTCAGAATATCTAAGCCAGATCCCTTCCTTCCCGTATCACTGACTTGTATCACTGAGGTATTGTAGCAACCTGTGTTTACTATCTTGTAATACAGGATTATTATTTGCTACTAAAGTATCCTTCCTTAGGCTTGTATTTGTACTGTAGATACACTATATCGGGGCATGTTAGCCTGTTCCCTTCCTATGCGTGTCACTGCCTACTACTAAAGGGCTGGCAGATATACACTTAGTCACTGATAAGAGATTAAACGGAACAACACAGTCACATATATATGTTATTAATCAGCTTGATCGAGCAGTACTGCTGTAATAGTATTGTTGTATTAACTGATTGCGTGCTGAGTCTGACACATTAACTGGTAACCATCCGGCAACCACACAATACTGATTAACTGTATACTGGTCAGTTAATCACAGTCTCTCAGGTGGATTGTATATACTATCCGTGCTCCCTAACGGCCAACATTGACACTTGAACTTGTTTCTAATAACCCCATTATACGATGGTGCCAGTGAGGTCTGTTGAAACTATCTTTCTTAATACATTCTACACCATATGCTAAAATTAGGAGTGTGGTAAGCTGCCGAAACGCCGACGTGCACGTTTTGCTGTATAGCTTTAACGAGGCTGACCCGATTGTCTTCCGTGACACTTATTTCTAAGATTAGTGTTACCCAATCATACACTGCCTGAGGATCATGTGTGCCCATCCGCCAATGGCAACACGACCTCTTCCTAATGTGACGTTTAGTCATCTGACAGCTGACGTGGGCCCACTCCGATCACGTGGTGCCCGACGTACATCTGACAGATGAAGTGTAAACAAAGAGCCCGGTCATGTGACCGGAGTTCTCTGAGCTGTCCTGATGCAGTCATCTGTTTCCTTATAGACACCCGAATGTTAGGTAAGGAGTCCCGACAGGTTATTGTACAGTTAGGTCAATTAAAAATATATGTGTTTGTTGAGCCTTATCGAGTCCTCCATATGTTACATACTTATTACGTATATGTAAAGGACCACATAAGATATACCGTTAATGGGTTCATCTCTCAGCCACCAGTTATCTTAAAACATATATTAGGGACGTATTCTTCAGTTGGAAATCATATAGCCTTATGCAGTGATCGTCTACAAAAAATGGAAGGATGTTATACATCCTAGTATAGCTGCTATTGTCACCCAATTAGGGACCCATTATGGACCAAAAAAATATATAATTAAATAATTAAGAAATTAAGATATACCTTCTGACCATAAAGAAGTGTTATGCATCCTGATGTATTTTGCTATTGTCATCTAGGGGGGGGGGGGGAATCTACTATGAACCAATAGATATAACGTACCTTCTACCAGGCACCCCCATTTTAGAGAGATGGCAATGGTAGGCTTTAATGAAACCTATAAAGGCAGGTAGGTCTATAGTCGCAGTTGCCCATATATCGACCCTTGTTGGACCAGATGTTCTCTGCGTTTATTGTGTGTCCTCCTACCCTATATCTGGAACGTTATAACTCTAAACCTTGATTGGCGACAGATTAATAAGTTGGAGAGATGTAGGGTGGGTGCTGTTACCCAGCTGATAGTGGTATCGACCATGGGTCGTACAGTATGGAAATCTTCATATGGTCTCCTGAATATCATCCAAAAGTAGGTAAGTATGATGTTGGGGCATAATGATATGCCTATGGTTAAATTAGTAGTGCATTAGCAAGATATGGTCATATGGTCATATAGTCATATGGTCTCCTGAATAGCATCCAAAAGTAGGTAAGTATGATGTTGGGGCATAATGATATGCCTATGGTTAAATTAGTAGTGCATTAGCAAGATAACTGGCCATTTGGCATCTATTAAAAGAGTAACCTGTGGTCAATTGTCCAGGTAAGTATATTTTGAAGTTCCCCATATTGTTGTTCTCAAAAATTCGGTGTCTAGTAGACAATGTTCTCCTTTGTGAATTCCATCTTGGTGTGAAGTGGGGTGACATGTTAGTGATGATATCAAGTGATGTGAAATGGACATGGTGAAACCAAAAAAGAAAGAGAATAGAATAAAATGAATTAAACAAGTGAGTGTGTAAACAAACGACATACATAAATAATAGATGACTCCCACAAATAAATAAGAGGGAGATGGAGAAATAGGTGCTCGTAAAAGTGAAAGGTATCATGCTGTTTGGTTCCAGTACAGTTGAAGTGTTATGTAGTGATGTTTACTTGGAATGAAGGAGTAAATATTGCTCTGTAATGTTGGGATACAGTATATAAGTGACTGATCCATGTGATGAAAAAGATCCTTTTATTCGAATCATAGTACGTGTCCTTGATAAGAAGGTGCTCGTAAAAGTGAAAGGTATCATGCTGTTTGGTTCCAGTACAGCTGAAGTGTTATGTAGTGATGTTTACTTGGGATGAGGGAGTAAATATTGCTCTGTGATGTTGAGATGCAGTATATAAGTGACTGATCCATGTGATGGGAAAGATCCTTTTATTCGAATCATAGTACGTGTCCTTGATAAAAAGGGAAAGTAGAGTGAGGGGAAGGGGGAAAAAAAGGGAAGAAGAGATAGATATTTTTCCATATATCCACCCTTATATCTAGGTGACTAATTCACAAGATACTGACTAATTTGTAAAGTCTAGATAATGGGACTCTTAGGCCTTCGTAATAATGCTAGTGGAGTAGATATTACTAAAAGCAATATGAGTGTTCAGGAGAGGCTCATAGATACGAACTGTAACTATTAGCTTCATTCAACCCTGCCGGATGCAGGCTATTCAACAGGAAAATAATTTTGGTTTCATATCTTAGAAGTGCTTGATCCACGTCTCCACCCCGAATTCCAAGTTGTATGTGTCTCATGCCGAAGACTTCCAAGCCGGTGGGGTCACTATTATGAAATTTCTGAAAATGTCGTGCCACCAATGTTAAGATTTTGAATCTAGTTTGGTCTTTATTGGCATTGCGTATATACCATGATCTGAAATCAATCTTACCGAAAAAGGTACAGACCAGCTGGCTTAGGTCACGTAACATCAAGGATCATCTTGTCCACAGTCATATCCAAAAAACAGGAGAAGTCAGATCCAACAGAAAAGGATCAAGATGCTGTGGCCATTGTAAGGCGTGTCAATACATGGTCCCTACTCAATGGTTCTTTGACAAATTCAACAAAAAATGGATGATTCCCACATTGATAACCTGCACCTCTATAGGTGTGGTGTATCATATGAAATGCCCATGTAAGAAGATCTACATTGGCAAAACATCAACAGCATTGAAGGTGCGTATATTAGAGCATGTTGGGAATATACGCAATGCCAATAAAGACCAAACTAGATTCAAAATCTTAACATCGGTGGCACGACATTTTCAGAAATTTCATAATAGTGACCCCACCGGCTTGGAAGTCTTCGGCATGAGACACATACAACTTGGAATTCGGGGTGGAGACGTGGATCAAGCACTTCTAAGATATGAAACCAAAATGATTTTCCTGTTGAATAGCCTGCATCCGGCAGGGTTGAATGAAGCTAATAGTTACAGTTCGTATCTATGAGCCTCTCCTGAACACTCATATTGCTTTTAGTAATATCTACTCCACTAGCATTATTACGAAGGCCTAAGAGTCCCATTATCTAGACTTTACAAATTAGTCAGTATCTTGTGAATTAGTCACCTAGATATAAGGGTGGATATATGGAAAAATATCTATCTCTTCTTCCCTTTTTTTCCCCCTTCCCCTCACTCTACTTTCCCTTTTTATCAAGGACACGTACTATGATTCGAATAAAAGGATCTTTCCCATCACATGGATCAGTCACTTATATACTGCATCTCAACATCACAGAGCAATATTTACTCCCTCATCCCAAGTAAACATCACTACATAACACTTCAGCTGTACTAGAACCAAACAGCATGATACCTTTCACTTTTACGAGCACCTTCTTATCAAGTACACGTACTATGATTCGAATAAAAGGATCTTTTTCATCACATGGATCAGTCACTTATATACTGTATCCCAACATTACAGAGCAATATTTACTCCTTCATTCCAAGTAAACATCACTACATAACACTTCAACTGTACTGGAACCAAACAGCATGATACCTTTCACTTTTACGAGCACCTATATCTCCATCTCCCTCTTATTTATTTGTGGGAGTCATCTATTATTTATGTATGTCGTTTGTTTTACACACTCACTTGATTAATTCATTTTATTCTTTTCTCTTTCTTTTTTGGTTTCACCATGTCCATTTCACATCACTTGATATCATCACTAACATGTCACCCCACTTCACACCAAGATGGAATTCACAAAGGAGAACATTGTCTACTAGACACCGAATTTTTGAGAACACCAATAGGGGGAACTTCAAAATATACTTACCTGGACAATTGACCACAGGTTACTCTTTTAATAGATGCCAAATGGCCAATTATCTTGCTAATGCACTACTAATTTAACCATAGGCATATCATTATGCCCCAACATCATACTTACCTACTTTTGGATGCTATTCAGGAGACCATATGACTATATGACCATATGACCATATCTTGCTAATGCACTACTAATTTAACCATAGGCATATCATTATGCCTCAACATCATACTTACCTACTTTTGGATGATATTCAGGAGACCATATGAAGATTTCCATACTGTACGACCCATGGTCGATACCACTATCAGCTGGGTAACAGCACCCACCCTACATCTCTCCAACTTATTAATCTGTCGCCAATCAAGGTTTAGAGTTATAACGTTCCAGATATAGGGTAGGAGGACACACAATAAACGCAGAGAACATCTGGTCCAACAAGGGTCGATATATGGGCAACTGCGACTGTAGACCTATCTGCCTTTATAGGTTTCATTAAAGCCTACCATTGCCATCTCTCTAAAATGGGGGTGCCTGGTAGAAGGTACGTTATATCTATTGGTTCATAGTAGATTCCCCCTTCCTAGATGACAATAGCAAAATACATCAGGATGCATAACACTTCTTTATGGTCAGAAGGTATATCTTAATTTCTTAATTATATATTTTTTGGTCCATAATGGGTCCCTAATTGGGTGACAATAGCAGCTATACTAGGATGTATAACATCCTTCCATTTTTTGTAGACGATCACTGCATAAGGCTATATGATTTCCAACTGAAGAATACGTCCCTAATATATGTTTTAAGATAACTGGTGGCTGAGAGATGAACCCATTAACGGTATATCTTATGTGGTCCTTTACATATACGTAATAAGTATGTAACATATGGAGGGCTCGATAAGGCTCAACAAACACGTATATTTTTAATTGACCTAACTGTACAATAACCTGTCGGGACTCCTTACCTAACATTCGGGTGTCTATAAGGAAACAGATGACTGCATCAGGACAGCTCAGAGAACTCCGGTCACATGACCGGGCTCTTTGTTTACACTTCATCTGTCAGATGTACGTCGGGCACCACGTGATCGGAGTGGGCCCACGTCAGCTGTCAGATGACTAAACGTCACATTAGGAAGAGGTCGTGTTGCCATTGGCGGATAGGCACACATGATCCTCAGGCAGTGTATGATTGGGTAACACTAATCTTAGAAATAAGTGTCACGGAAGACAATCGGGTCAGCCTCGTTAAAGCTATACAGCGAAACGTGCACGTTGGCGTTTCGGCAGCTTACCACACTCCTAATTTTAGCATATGGTGTAGAATGTATTAAGAAAGATAGTTTCAACAGACCTCACTGGCACCCTCGTATAATGGGGTTATTAGAAACAAGTTCAAGTGTCAATGTTGGCCGTTAGGGAGCACGGATAGTATATACAATCCACCTGAGAGACTGTGATTAACTGACCAGTATACAGTTAATCAGTATTGTGTGGTTGCCGGATGGTTACCAGTTAATGTGTCAGACTCAGCACGCAATCAGTTAATACAACAATACTATTACAGCAGTACTGCTCGATCAAGCTGATTAATAACATATATATGTGACTGTGTTGTTCCGTTTAATCTCTTATCAGTGACTAAGTGTATATCTGCCAGCCCTTTAGTAGTAGGCAGTGACACGCATAGGAAGGGAACAGGCTAACATGCCCCGATATAGTGTATCTAAAGTACAAATACAAGCCTAAGGAAGGATACTTTAGTAGCAAATAATAATCCTGTATTACAAGATAGTAAACACAGGTTGCTACAATACCTCAGTGATACAAGTCAGTGATACGGGAAGGAAGGGATCTGGCTTAGATATTCTGACACAATATATCTAATCACAGTTGTAGCCTGAGAAAAAATACTATTGCAGTGAAAATTATTCCTGCATGAAATACAGGCTACTGCAGTGATCTAGTAAAAGATTATCAGTGTTTACTAACACATTGGTACTGTGTGAATGATTGGTCTGTCACCTATATCAATTTAGGGGTGTAAGACAAATCATCTGACCTACCCTTTTGATTAGTGATCTTACATAATAGGGATATTTATTCCCGCTCTCTTCAATAAACACCAGTGACACAGAATATGAGGCGAATGTGTTTAAAACATAAAGTAAAAAATATTAAAGTTACATAGTACAAGTAAACACACAGTACAACACACATTATATTCACAGTATTATTTTAATGTGATTAATGAATCTCCACATTTGAACACGTATTACATTCACAGCAATAATTTAATTTGATTAATGAATCTCCACATCTGAACTGGTTAACATATGGCTTTCACAAATACAATACATATTTGAAATTTGCTATATATACAATATATGGAATGACCTTTGAATTGTCATAACTGACCCTCTATATGATCAAAGCTATCTCACATTAGGAGGTTTTATTTGTCAATATACTTCAGACTCTCAGGGGCTCCATAAGCAATTTCATCCCTACACCTTGCTGGAGTAATAGTGGAAGTACCGCCTTTTAAATCTATTCACACTTTTACATCTTTTCTTTTCACTTATATGTTTGTATGTACCAATTTTAACCTCTATGTTTTGCTGTGTAATCCCCATATAAAGGGGGCATTTTAGAAGGTGAAGCAATAAAAGCTACGTTTTAAATATTAAAATCAATACAAATTTCATTTGTGCGCCCAACCAAGCAACTACTTTTCGTTGTTGTTTTTTCTGTTCCACTTTAAATTTGAGTTGCATATGGGCCGCACCCCCACACTATCATCTCTATAATCAGAGTGAGATACTTCAATGGGGTTTCTGTGGTTGATATAACCCAATTTGTTCATTGACTGTACAGTGTGCAGATACATTTCTCTTTCTATCGAAGAACCTTTGGTATCAGAGGAAGTGGAGGGAACACATACACTGACGTGAACACCCACGGTGTTACCAGTGCGTCCACAGCCACTGCCTGTGGGTCTCTCGACCTGGAACAGTACCTCCGCAGCTTCTTGTTGAGGTGGGAGGCCATCATGTCTATGTGAGGAACCCCCCACAAACCGGTTGCCTCCTCGAACACCTCCGGATGGAGGCCCCACTCTCCTGGATGGAGATTGTGTCTGCTGAGGAAGTCTGCTTCCCAGTTGTCTACTCCCGGAATGAAGATTGCTGACATCACTACAGCGTGCCTTTCTGCCCAGAGGAGGATTCTTGACACCTCTGACATTGCAGCCCTGCTCTTCGTTCCGCCTTGTCGGTTTATGAGGGCCACTGTGGTCACGTTGTCCGACTGCACCTGAACAGCCCGATCCTGTAGAAGGTGTGCTGCTTGCAGAAGGGCGTTGTACACGGCCCTTAGCTCCAGGATGTTTATTGGGAGAAGGGATTCTTGAGTCGACCACCTTCCTTGGAAGGTTTCCCCCTGAGTGACTGCTCCCCAACCTCTTAGACTTGCGTCTGTGGTTAAAAGGATCCAGTCCTGAATTCCGAACCTTCGGCCTTCCAGAAGGTGGGGAAGTTGTAGCCACCAGAGGAGTGAAATCCTGGCTTTCGGAGACAGGCGTATCCTCTTGTGCATGTGTAGGTGAGAGCCCGACCACTGGTTCAATAGGTCCAGCTGAAAAGGTCGAGCATGAAACCTGCCGTACTGCAGAGCCTTGTAGGCGGCAACCATCTTCCCCAGAAGGCAGATGCATTGATGAACCGATACCTGGGTAGGCTTTAAGACATCCTGCACCATTGTTCGAATCACCCATGCCTTCTCCACCGGGAGAAAAACCCTCTGCACTTCCGTGTCGAGGATCATTCCCAGAAAAGACAGCCTCCTTGTCGGTTCCAGATGAGAGTTTGGAAGGTTCAGGATCCTTCCGTGCTTCCTGAGCAGTTGTGTCGTGAGCGCAATGGATCGTAACAACCTCTCCCTGGACGACGCCTTGATCAAGAGATCATCCAGATACGCAATTATGTTCACCCCCTGCTTGCGGAGAAGAACCAACATCTCCGCCATCACCTTGGTTGAAGATCCTTGGTGCTGTGGAGAGGCCAAACGGCAGCGCCTGGAACTGATAGTGATTGTCCAACAGTGCAAACCTGAGATATGCCTGATGCGGCGACCAAATGGGAATGTGGAGGTAAGCATCCTTGATGTCCAGCGACACCAGGAACTCCCCCTCCGTCAGTCCTGAGATGACAGCTCTCAGAGATTCCATCTTGAATTTGAACTCCCTGAGATAAGGATTCAAAGACTTTAAGTTTAGAATAGGTCGTACCGAACCATCCGGCTTTGGTACCAAGAAAAAGGTTTGAATAATAACCCTTGTTCCACTGCTGCGGTGGAACCGGAACAATGACCTCTGACACCACCAATTTTCTGATGGCCTCCAGACGAATTGTTCTGTCCGCCAGCAGAGCTGGCAAGCCTGACTTGAAGAAACGGTGAGGCGGGAGATCTTGAAACTCCAGCCTGTACCCCCTGGACACTATATCCAGGACCCAGGGGTCCAGGCAAGACGACACCCAGACATGGCTGAACTGCCGGAGTCACGCCTCCACCTGACCTTCCTCCAGGCCTAGCTGTCCACCGTCATGCAGAGGACTTAGGGGTATCAAAAGCGGGCATCTGGGCTTGGGAACCTGCGGGAGCAGGTTTATTTCCTTTGGCACGACCACCTCTGAAGAATGTGTTCGAAGGCTTGTTCATTCTAGAACTCGCGGGCCAAAAGGACTGAGACGTGGCCGGCATAAAAGGCTTCTTTGTAGCCGGTGCAGACGAGGGGAGAAAAGTAGACTTACCCGCTGTAGCCGTGACAATCCACGCATCCAGCGCCTCCCCAAAGAGAGCTGACCTGTATAGGTACGCTCTCCACATTCTTCCTGGATTCCGCGTCCATAGACCATTGGCGCAGCCAGAGACCCCTGCGAGCCGAGACGGACATGGAGGAGATCCCCGCAGCCATGGAACCCAGGTGCTTCATGGAATCAACCAGGAATCCTGCAGAATCCTGAATATGGCGTAAAAATAAATCCATCGCAGTCGATTCCTCCTGCAGAGCGATTGACCACCAGGCAATACCTTTCGCAATCCAAGCACAGGCTATAGTAGGCCGTAATATAGCCCCGGAAGCCGTGTAAATGGATTTAAGCGTAGCATCCACCTTGCGATCTGCCGGGTCCTTCAACGCGGTAGATCCCGGGACTGGCAACACCACCTGTTTAGACAGCCTGGAGGCAGAGGCATCGACTATTGGCGGGGACTACCATCTCTTCCTATCTTTCTCTGGGAAGGGAAAAGCAACCAAGACCCTCTTAGTGATCTGAAATGTATTTTCTGGAGTTTCCCAGGCCTTTTCAAAGATAGCGTTTAATTCTTTGGATGCCGAGAAGGTGAGGGGGGGGGGCGGGCTTCTTATTATCTGTAAAAAAGGCCTCCTCCACCTGCTCAGGAGCTGTGTCAGAAATATGTAAAATATCCCTCACAGCTTCAATCATCAACTGCACCCCCTTAGCAAGTGATGCTGTCCCCCTCGACACATCCCCGTCACCGTCTGCAGTGTCAGAGTCGGTGTCCGTGTCATCCTATGTCAGCAAAGCAAACGCACGTTTTTGAGAATGCACCGCAGGGGACCCCAAGGAGGCAGTATTATCAGACCATACAACCATAGAGGACTGGAGGACCTGAGTGGCATGCTCAGTCCTAGCAACTCTATCAGAAATCTGAGAGATAGTCCCCCTAAGAGAGGCTAACCATTCTGGCTCTCTAGCAGGGATCTGTGCTAAAACAGTGCAATCCTGATTACATGGTGTGGAGTCTTCCTGGGAAGACAAATCCTCTGCAGCATATGAAACATTGTCCCTAGACATGTTGTCACACCCCCCCCCCCAAACATCCCACAAACACACAGGGTACTGGGCAGACAGAGATTCCTCCCCCCCCCCAAGAATGGCAGGGAGACAGAGATTGGAGCCAACCCACACACAGCGCTATTAGAGTATAGGGAGACCCTAAACCTGCGCTGACTGTGTCCCTTAATAAGTGACACAGCCTTTACACAGCCTCCCCTCCCTTCTACAACCCCCTGGTACCGTAAAGATAGCTGGAGTCGTTCTGGAGGGACCGGTGCATCCACTGGCAGTGAGCTGCAGGCAGGAAAATGGCGCTGAATGCTGCTGGGTCCGAGGAGAAGCTCCGCCCCCACAATGGCGCTGTCTTCCCGCTCTTTGAAGATTATACTGGCTGGAGGATTTTGTGCTGGCTTGGTTCCACAGACCCCGACAGGCTTGTTTTGGTCAGTGTAGGGTCCGGAGCTGGCCCAGGGCACCCCTCCCAGCGCCGCACCGCACCTTCCAGGAGCGCGGCTAAGACCGCGCTCCTACCCTCTAGCCGCCCTCTTAACACTGGCCCCCCGCTTGCATGACAACATGGTGGCGGCTGGCTGCCGTGGTGAGCGTTCCCCTGTGGCGGGGCGCGATCGGACCACTCTGGAGCTCAATGTCCAGTCACCGGGGGCAGTGGCTCAAGACCCGCAGGGCAGACACTGCCTCCCCCCCCTCAATCCCTCGCTGCAGGGAGGCTGTGGCCAGCAGCCTCCCTGTAAAATAACAAACTCTGAAAACAAAGAAAAAAACTTTTCCTAAGAGAACTCTGTAGAGCTCCCCTAGCTGTGACCGGCTCCTCCGGGCACATTTTCTAAACTGAGTCTGGTAGGAGGGGCACAGAGGGATGAGCCAACCCACACTATTAAACTCTTAAAGTGCCAATGGCACCTGGTGGACCCGTCTATACCCCATGGTACTAATATGGACCCCAGCATCCTCTTGGACGTAAGAGAAATACTGGCTGCTTTACTGTTTTACACTGCAATTTAGATTTCAGTTTGAACACACCCCACCCAAATCTATCTCTCTCTGCACATGTTATATCTGCCCCTCCTACAGTGCACATGGGCCCTCATTCCGAGTTGTTCGCTCGCAAGCTGCTTTTAGCAGCATTGCACACGCTAAGCCGCCGCCTACTGGGAGTGAATGTTAGCATAGTAAAATTGCAAACGAAAGATTAGCAGAATTGCAAATAGACACTTCTTAGCAGTTTCTGAGTAGCTCCACACTTACTCAGCAACTGCGATCAGTTCAGTCAGTTTCGTTCCTGGTTTAACGTCACAAACACACCCAGCGTTCGCCCAGACACTCCCCCGTTTCTTCAGACACTCCCGCGTTTTTCCCAGAAACGGCAGCGTTTTTTCACACACACCCATAAAACGGCCAGTTTCCGCCCAGAAACACCCACTTCCTGTCAATCACATTACGATCACCAGAACGAAGAAAAAACCTCGTAATGCCGTGAGTAAAATACCTAACTGCATAGCAAATTTACTTGGCGCAGTCGCACTGCGGACATTGCGCATGCGCAATTAGCGGAAAATCGCTGCGATGCGAAGAAAATTACCGAGCGAACAACTCGGAATGACCACCATGGTTTTGCCCATTAGAGAAAAAGTTTGCTGTTGCGATCAGGTCTGAATTAGGCCCTTTTCAGAATTACGAAGAACATTGAAGCTAGGAGTCTACGGCTATGCACACTGGCCACAACCATACTCAGAGCGACTCAGAAGCTATTTATTTGCACGTACGATCACTCAGCCATCACAAGATACACGCCCCAAAAACCAACCAACCTTTCCCCTTAAACTCCCCATTAACACCTCCAAATGGCCACATCCTGTCAATAACTCTGCGACAAGTTCTTAGTGCGAGCAGGATTGCAGTGGCACACTCGCATATGCGCATTGCGATCGCAGCACATGCGCAGTTTGCCGATAATTGCTCTGTTGCGTGAACATCGACCATTGCATACAAACATGAATTAGGCCCAAAGTACATAAGCAGAGAGAGAGTACAAAGCATGCAGGACATGGGACTCAAGCGACATAACCATTGCCACATATGATCTACATGCAAAGACAGCCAGTATCTACCCTGCACAGAAAAAATATAACTATATGTGCTCCCCTTGCATGACAACATGGTTTGTTCCAGACACAAAGTTATTTGTTTTCTGCTTTACTTACAAACATGAATCAGGCCCAAATGGTGGCAGGAATGGAAGGAGGGAGTGAACAACATTCTACTGGGTCAAAGGGGCTACATTACGATCCCACGATGCCCAACTATCACCAGATGTACATTTGGCACACAGCAAAATGCTGTAAGATACATAGTTACATAGTTTCTGAGGTTGAAAAAATATAATTTATCCATCAAGTTAAACCTATTTGGGGGCTCCTGGGGGCGCTGTATTATTTTTAGGACTGTATTTATCTATTTTTTATTATTATTATAGTGCGTGACTTACCCACCATAACCCTGTACATCTTTATCCATTAGGAATTTATCTAGCCCATTCTTAAAAGTATCGGCCGAGTCCGCCATTACTACTCTATCTGGCATGGAAAGCCAAACACGTATTGTCCTTACTGTGAAAAAACCTTTTCGCCTCTGTGTGCGAAATATCCTCTCTTCTAACCTAAGCGGATGACCACGTGTCCTCTGAGTTGATCTACCGTATATACTCGAGTATAAGTCGACCCGAATATAAGCCGAGGTACCTAATTTTACCACAAAAACCTGGGAAAACTTATTGACTCGAGTATAAACCTAGGGTGGGAAATGCAGCTCTAGCCGTACACAGCCCTCACACTGCCAGATATGCCCCCACAGTGCCAGATATGCCCTCATACTGCCAGATATGCCTCCACAGTGCCAGATATGCCCTCATAGTACCAGATATGCCCCCACAGTGCCAGATATGCCCTCATACTGCCAGCTATTCCCCCACAGTGCAAGATATGCCCTCATACTGCCAGATATGCCCCCTCAGTGCCACATATGCCCCCCCCCCCAAGTGCCAAATATGCTCCCCCAGTGCCAGGTACAACTTACCCTCCCCGCTCCCCTGCTGTCATGTGAAGGAGAGACACGGAGGGCACAGCGCGCGCCTCTCCTGTGTCCCTCCTGCGTCTCCGGTGGCGGGTCTATTAAATGAAGTGCTGGTTCGTGAGCCAATCAGAGCTCACGAATGGGTACTTCATTTAATAGACCCGCCGCTGCTGTCGTAGACGCAGGAGGGACACAGGAGAGGCGCGCGCTGTGCCCTCCGTGTCCCTTCTTCCCACTGACTCGAGTATAAGCTGAGGGGGCTTTTTAAGCACACAAAAAAGTGCTGAAAAAGTTGGCTTATACTCGAGTATATACGGTAACCAAAAACAGATAACCCGCAAGATCTGTGTATTGTCTCCTTATATATTTGTAAATGTTAATCATGTTCCCTCTTAAACTCCTCTTTTCCAGTGTAAACATACCTAGCCTCGCAAGCCTTTACTCGTAATCCAGCATCTCCATTCCCCTAATCAGCTTGGATATCCTTTTTGTAGTATGGTGTCCAAAACTGTGAACAATATTCAAGACTAGTGATTTATATAACAGGAGTATAACACTATCATCCCTTGCATCAATTCCGCGCTTTATGCATGCTAATACCTTGTTTGTCTTCTTTGCTGCAATCCTACTTTGGGTACTTCTACTATGTTTATTATCTATGTGAACACCCAAGTCTTTTTCCAGCACAGAAACCCCTAATTTTACGCCGTTTAGTATGTAGGTGGTATTTGTGTTTTTGCTACCAAAGTGCATTACCTTACACTTGTCTGTATTGAACCTCATTCCCCATTTTGCTGCCCATGCTTCCAGTTGAAATAAGTAATTCTGACGAGACACAGCATCTCCCTCCGAATTTATAACCTTACACAGTTTGGTATAGTGTGCAAAAATTGACACCATGCTCTCCAGACCTACTGCTAGGTCATTGATGAAAATGTTGAATAATAGTGGTCCAAGTACAGACCCTTGTGGCACACCACTCAGTATTTCAGTCCAATTTGAAAAAGTTCCATTAACCACAACTCACTGCTCCCTATTGTCTAACCCATTTCTAACCCAAGTGCATATTGTGCTCCCTAGCCCCAGTTCTTGTAACTTATGGATAAGTCTCATGTGTGGTACTGTGTCGAAAGCTTTAGCAAAGTCTAAAAAGATTACATCCACCCCCTTACCCTTATCTAGGTTCGCGCTAATTGTTTCATAAAAGCCTAGTAAGTTTGTTGGACATGATCTATCCTTCAAAAATCCATGTTGGTTCCTATTAATAACCTTATTGGCTTCAAGGAACTTCTGTATACTATCCCTTATAATACCTTCCAGTACTTTCCCCACTACAGATGTAAGACTAACTGGTCTATAGTTACCCGGTTCAGATTTACTTCCCTTTTTGAATATCGGGACTAGTCTTTGGGAACCATGCCTGATATAAGTGAGTCTTTGAAGATCAAAAATAGCGGTCTTGCCAGTTCAGAGTGTAGCTCCCTGAGAACCCTTGGGTGAATTCCGTCTGTACCAGGTGACTTATTAATATTTTTTTTTTATCGGTTATAGACTACTTCCTCACTTATATAAGCACTTAGCGGTGTGGCATTATCGTTGCTAAGATTTTGTGTTAATCCTTGCATCTGGTCCGCTCTTGTAAATAGAGATGAGAAAAACTCATTTAATGTATCCTCTTAGTCATTATCGTGTTTGATTAAGACTCCCAGCTTATCTTTTAAGGGGCCTATACTCTCCTTCTTTAATCTTTTGCTGTTGATGTATTGAAAAAAAATTTGGGGGGTTGATTTACTTTCCTTTGCTATTAGCTTTTCCGTTTCTACTTTAGCCGCTCTTATTCCTTTTTTGCATATTTTATTGCAATCCTTATAGTACTGGAATGACTCCGCCCTCCCATCCGCTTTATACTTTTTGAATGCTCGCTTCTTTTTGCCCATTAATTCTTTAATCTTTTTGTTGAGCCACATTGGTTTGGAATTATTACTCCTTTGTTTGCTGCCCATGGGAATAAATTTCTGAGTGTAATTATCGAGCAGTGCTTTTAAAACATCCCATTTCTCCATAGTATTTTTTCCTTGAAACAAAATTTCCCATTCAATGTCCCTTAGAGTTTCCTTCATCATATCAAAGTTGGCTTTGCTAAAGTTTAGAATCCTAGTTGAGCCTATATAGGACTGCTTATGAAAACTGATATTGTGGTCGCTGTTTCCCATGGGCTCTCCAACTATAATATTTGATATCAAATCCCCATTATTACTCAATACCAGGTCTAAGATTGCATTGTACCTAGTTGGTTCCTTAATTAGTTGAAGTAAGTAGTTATCATTTAGTGTATTTTAAAACCTATTACCCCTAGCATTTTTACATGAGTCATTTGTCCAATTAATCTCCGGATAGTTAAAATCTCCCATCAATATTACCTCTCCTAATCCTGATGCTTTTTCTATTTGCTTCAGTAACAATTCCTCATCAGGCACATTAATATCAGGCGGCTTGTAGCAAGTCCCTACAAGTATCTTATTTATTCCCTTTTCCCCACATGCAATTTCTACCCATAAAGTCTCAACAGTGTTTACAGTCCCCTAGTGAATATCTTCCCTTATATCAGGTTTTAAAATCGGCTTTACGTAAAGACACACCCCTCCACACTGTTTATTTAATTTGTCTCTCCTGAACAGCGTGTAACCCTCCAGATTGACTGTCCAATCGTGAGATTTGTACCTCCATGGTACAGTAATGCCTATAATATCATACTGTTTGCTTGCTGCAAGGACTTCTAGTTCCCCCTTTTTCCCTGTATGGCTCCTAGCATTTACATTCATACAATTAACATAAGTATTCCCCCTTGTGCTAGTGACATCATTTTCTATATGCAGTATTGGTGACCCATAGTCTTTGTTAATTAGAGTTTTCCCAATACCCTTGGTAATTTCCTTGTCAGTACCCTTGTTACTAACCCTGCCGACTGCTCTTTCCCTCCCCCCTTCTCCACCTCCATTCAGCTCACTACCTCCATCCTTACTGTTCTCACTACATGACCCATAGTTTCTAGCTAAACCCTCCCCCCCAGGCACCTAGTTTAAAATCTCCTCCAACCTTCTAACCTTCCAGCCCCCCATAACTGCTGCCTCCTCCTCATTCAGGTGCAATCCATTGTGAGAAAAAAGATGGCGCCTGACTGAGATGTCCGCCCAGTGTTCCAGGAACACAAACCCTTCTCTCCTACACCAGTCTCTAAGCCACACATTTACCTCCCTAATCTCCCTCTGCCTTCCATGACTAGCGCGTGGCACAGGTAATATTTCAGAGAATTTTACCCTAGATGTCCTTGCCTTTAGTTTCTGGCCTATATTCCTATAATCTTTCTTAAGGACATCCCACCTACCACTAACCTTGTCATTGGTGCCAACGTGCACCAAGACCGCCGGGTCATTCCCAGCACCTCCCAACAATCTTTCCACCCGGTCCGCGATGTGCCTTACCCCAGCACCCGTGAGACAACAGACTGTATGGCGATCACGGTCCCGGTAGCAGATTGCCCTATCAGTTTTCCTGATAATAGAATCCCCTACCACCACAATCTGACTAGGTACCTCGCTATCTTTCATCCCATCAGTGCTGGCGGGACCGCTCACTACCGTCCATCGAATCTTCGTCCAATCGTGTGAATTTATTGGGGTTCGGTAGTTCAGAGATGTCGTGCTTGCCCCGCTTTTTCTTCCTTCTAACTATGACCCAGCTTGCTACCTGTTCGACCTCATCTACCGGTGTCCCCCCTTGCAACTCCTCCACCGTTCTATCTAAGGTTTGCTCGAGACTGTGAATACCCCTCAGATGCGTAACAGTTTGCTCTAGATCAGTTACCTGGGCTTCCAGAGCAACCATTCGCACACACCTCACGCAGATGTATTCACACTGGGCTGGTTGCTCCAGGTGCGCATACATCTTGCACGGCATGCACTGAGTGAGATTCTCAATCACAGGCCCACCCATTTTATTGACACTAACTACCTATTACCTTCTGAAGAACAATACAAACTATGCAATATGATATTGTACTATGGCCTAGCTATGAAGAGAAACATTATTAACAGCAGAACAGAAATTGCCAATTCAACCAAGGACAAGCGGAGAGAGAGAAAAGAAGAAAAAAATGTATACAATACAAATAAAGTGAAGTAGGAAGGCTAATACTTATCCTATCTGCGGGGGGCCTCTACTGCGGCACCTCTTCACCTTCTCCCGTCTCATCTCTCCAATGTTTTCTTCACTTGCAGTTGCTCCTGCTCGATTGCTATGTTTTGTACGTTTTACTTTAAAATAGAAAGAAAAAATGCTAATATGAATAAAATGTGAATAAAATAATAAATAAAATAAAAATATAAATAAGTTACATTTTATGCCACATGTATATATCAATTTTTGTTTATGTTTTGTAATATGTAAATATATGTGTCACAACCTGTGTTGCAGTTGATGGGAGTGGGCTTGGCGGTTGTCTCTAGCAGGTATGAATTTCAGTAACTGGCAATGGGGACGGTAAGTTTTGAGGGAGTATATTTGGTTCCTTGGCTTGATGGTGATCCTAAGGATTGTCTTCCTTGTGAGGACTTATTTACTTGTGTGGTTGATACTGTGACTGAGCATAAGGTGGATAGATCAGAGGACATGACATCTGTGAGCCCGTGGTATTTTGATTGGTCGTGGTACCAGCAACTTTACACTACAGAATTTGGATTGATTAGCATAATTGACCCTTGTTGAATTTAGATGCCTTGAACACCGTTATAGCTGTAGTCATTATCTCTCCACATTGAGCCACCTTGTCAAGGTGATAACATCATGTCGTGGAAACAGGTTTGGGTTTTGTGCACTGCCCTTAATAACAGCAGGACAGAAATGTAAGATGAGCAGAGATCCGGCTGGCCAAGCACACTCACCACAGACAGTGCACCAAACCCAAGCCAGTTTCTGTGACATGATGTTATCACCGTACACCTCAACAAGTTGCAGCTGAAGCTCAGCTGCTAATGTGCGCTTTAGATGCAGAAATCTGATCACATTATGCACCTCAATGTTTGACCATGTTTCTCCAGCTCCGCCCTCTTATAGCTGATGTTGGGACACTATGACTGATATGAGACGCAGTCTAATGACTGTGAGGGGAAACAGTGGTCTGCCTGCTCTGGCCTTGTGGGAAATAGAGATCATTACACATATGAGAGATATTGTTACTTTACTTATTAAACCACCCTCTTATATAAAATCACAGCTGAGTGGAACAGTGGGTGGATTGAGGTGACTTAGGTCCTTTTATTAAGGTCTGTGTGTTCATTGTAAGCACTGCTGGTTCTCATGACTGGATATCTATTAGGAAACTTGCCTAATGTTATAAATTATACACAAATAACAATTGATTAGGTAATCTGATAGATACCACGGCGGAGGGGGGGGGGGGGGGGTGGATCTATGTAATAGGGTGTTGTTGGGTTTTTTTTTACGTGGCAATCGTGTACATGGCAAAACCAGGTTGATTTTGCCATGTAAATGATTGCCACGTAAAAAAAAAAAAAAACAGTAGAACTCTCACAATCTCTCACATCCTGATTCTTACACCCTGTTACATCCCCCCAGCCCCATATATGATTCCTTTTGTGACCAAAATAAAATATGATCTCTGATGATTAGAGATGAGCGGGTTCGGTTCCTCGGAAACCGAACCCGCCCGAACTTCATGTTTTTTTACACGGGTCCGAGCGACTCGGATCTTCCCGCCTTGCTCGGTTAACCCGAGCGCGCCCGAACGTCATCATCCCGCTGTCGGATTCTCGCGAGGCTCGGATTCTATCGCGAGACTCGGATTCTATATAAGGAAACGCGCGTCGCCGCCATTTTCACACGTGCATTGAGATTCATAGGGAGAGGACGTGGCTGGCGTCCTCTCCGTTTAGAGAAGAGAGTGAGACAGTAGAGAGAGACACAGTAGTAGTAATTTTGGGGAGCATTATTAGGAGGAGTACTACTATACTACTACTACTTGCTGAAGTGATATAGATTAGATAGTGTGACTGTATTAATTATCTGACTTGTGGGGGAGACACTGATAGTGGGGAGCAGTTAGAGTCTGAGAGCAGGACTCAGGAGTACATATAACGTACAGTGCACACTTTTGCTGCCAGAGTCAGTGCCACACTGCCATTGTGACCACACTGACCACCAGACCAGTATAATATATTTTGTGATTGTCTGCTTAGGAGTACTACTTGCAAGTTGCTGATAGTGTGACCAGTGACCTGACCACCAGTTTAATAATCAATCACCACCACCAGTTTAATATATATATATATATATATATATATATAATTGTATATAATATATATATATATATATAATATTGTATACCACCTACCCGTGGTTTTTTTTTTTTCATTCTTCTTTATACATACTACTATAGTAGCTTACTGTAGCAGTCTGCGGTGCTGCTGAGCTGACAGTGTCCAGCAGGTCCGTCATCAGTCATTACATAATAAATATATATACCTGTCCGGCTGCAGTACTAGTGATATATACATATATATTGATTTCATCTCATTATCATCCAGTCTATATTAGCAGCAGACACAGTACGTTAGTCCACGGCTGTAGCTACCTCTGTGTCGGCACTCGGCAGTCCATCCATAATTGTAAACCACCTCCCCGTGGTTTTTTTTTTTTCTTTCTTCTTTGTACATACTACTATAGTATAGTAGCTTACTGTAGCAGTCTGCGGTGCTGCTGAGCTGACAGTGTCCAGCAGGTCCGTCATCAGTCATTACATAATAAATATATATACCTGTCCGGCTGCAGTACTAGTGATACTATATATACATATATATTGATTTCATCTCATTATCATCCAGTCTATATTAGCAGCAGACACAGTACGTTAGTCCACGGCTGTAGCTACCTCTGTGTCGGCACTCGGCAGTCCATCCATAATTGTATACCACCTCCCCGTGGTTTTTTTTTTCTTTCTTCTTTGTACATACTACTATAGTATAGTAGCTTACTGTAGCAGTCTGCGGTGCTGCTGAGCTGACAGTGTCCAGCAGGTCCGTCATCAGTCATTACATAATAAATATATATACCTGTCCGGCTGCAGTACTAGTGATACTATATATACATATATATTGATTTCATCTCATTATCATCCAGTCTATATTAGCAGCAGACACAGTACGCTAGTCCACGGCTGTAGCTACCTCTGTGTCGGCACTCGGCAGTCCATCCATAATTGTATACCACCTCCCCGTGGTTTTTTTTTTTTCTTTCTTCTTTGTACATACTACTATAGTATAGTAGCTTACTGTAGCACTCTGCGGTGCTGCTGAGCTGACAGTGTCCTGCAGGTCCGTCATCAGTCATTACATAATAAATATATATACCTGTCCGGCTGCAGTACTAGTGATACTATATATACATATATATTGATTTCATCTCATTATCATCCAGTCTATATTAGCAGCAGACACAGTACGTTAGTCCACGGCTGTAGCTACCTCTGTGTCGGCACTCGGCAGTCCATCCATAATTGTATACCACCTCCCCGTGTTTTTTTTTTCTTTCTTCTTTGTACATACTACTATAGTATAGTAGCTTACTGTAGCAGTCTGCGGTGCTGCTGAGCTGACAGTGTCCAGCAGGTCCGTCATCAGTCATTACATAATAAATATATATACCTGTCCGGCTGCAGTACTAGTGATACTATATATACATATATATTGATTTCATCTCATTATCATCCAGTCTATATTAGCAGCAGACACAGTACGTTAGTCCACGGCTGTAGCTACCTCTGTGTCGGCACTCGGCAGTCCATCCATAATTGTATACCACCCCCCCGTGGTTTTTTTTTTCTTTCTTCTTTGTACATACTACTATAGTATAGTAGCTTACTGTAGCAGTCTGCGGTGCTGCTGAGCTGACAGTGTCCAGCAGGTCCGTCATCAGTCATTACATAATAAATATATATACCTGTCCGGCTGCAGTACTAGTGATATATACATATATATTGATTTCATCTCATTATCATCCAGTCTATATTAGCAGCAGACACAGTATGTTAGTCCACGGCTGTAGCTACCTCTGTGTCGGCACTCGGCAGTCCATCCATAATTGTATACCACCTCCCCGTGGTTTTTTTTTTTCTTTCTTCTTTGTACATACTACTATAGTATAGTAGCTTACTGTAGCAGTCTGCGGTGCTGCTGAGCTGACAGTGTCCAGCAGGTCCGTCATCAGTCATTACATAATAAATATATATACCTGTACGGCTGCAGTACTAGTGATACTATATATACATATATATTGATTTCATCTCATTATCATCCAGTCTATATTAGCAGCAGACACAGTACGTTAGTCCACGGCTGTAGCTACCTCTGTGTCGGCACTCGGCAGTCCATCCATAATTGTATACCACCTCCCCGTGGTTTTTTTTTTTTCTTTCTTCTTTGTACATACTACTATAGTATAGTAGCTTACTGTAGCAGTCTGCGGTGCTGCTGAGCTGACATTGTCCAGCAGGTCCGTCATCAGTCATTACATAATAAATATATATACCTGTCCGGCTGCAGTACTAGTGATACTATATATACATATATATTGATTTCATCTCATTATCATCCAGTCTATATTAGCAGCAGACACAGTACGTTAGTCCACGGCTGTAGCTACCTCTGTGTCGGCACTCGGCAGTCCATCCATAATTGTATACCACCTCCCCGTGGTTTTTTTTTTTCTTTCTTCTTTGTACATACTACTATAGTATAGTAGCTTACTGTAGCAGTCTGCGGTGCTGCTGAGCTGACAGTGTCCAGCAGGTCCGTCATCAGTCATTACATAATAAATATATATACCTGTCCGGCTGCAGTACTAGTGATACTATATATACATATATATTGATTTCATCTCATCATCCAGTCTATATTAGCAGCAGACACAGTACGTTAGTCCACGGCTGTAGCTACCTCTGTGTCGGCACTCGGCAGTCCATCCATAATTGTATACCACCTCCCCGTGGTTTTTTTTTTCTTTCTTCTTTGTACATACTACTATAGTATAGTAGCTTACTGTAGCAGTCTGCGGTGCTGCTGAGCTGACAGTGTCCAGCAGGTCCGTCATCAGTCATTACATAATAAATATATATACCTGTCCGGCTGCAGTACTAGTGATACTATATATACATATATATTGATTTCATCTCATTATCATCCAGTCTATATTAGCAGCAGACACAGTACGTTAGTCCACGGCTGTAGCTACCTCTGTGTCGGCACTCGGCAGTCCATCCATAATTGTATACCACCTCCCCGTGGTTTTTTTTTTCTTTCTTCTTTGTACATACTACTATAGTATAGTAGCTTACTGTAGCAGTCTGCGGTGCTGCTGAGCTGACAGTGTCCAGCAGGTCCGTCATCAGTCATTACATAATAAATATACATACCTGTCCGGCTGCAGTACTAGTGATATTATATTGATTTCATCTCATTATCATCCAGTCTATATTAGCAGCAGACACAGTACGGTAGTCCACGGCTGTAGCTACCTCTGTGTCGGCACTCGGCAGTCCATCCATAATTGTATACCACCTCCCCGTGGTTTTTTTTTTCTTTCTTCTTTGTACATACTACTATAGTATAGTAGCTTACTGTAGCAGTCTGCGGTGCTGCTGAGCTGACAGTGTCCAGCAGGTCCGTCATCAGTCATTACATAATAAATATACATACCCGTCCGGCTGCAGTACTAGTGATATTATATTGATTTCATCTCATTATCATCCAGTCTATATTAGCAGCAGACACAGTACGGTAGTCCACGGCTGTAGCTACCTCTGTGTCGGCACTCAGCAGTCCATCCATAAGTATACTAGTATCCATCCATCTCCATTGTTTACCTGAGGTGCCTTTTAGTTGTGCCTATTAAAATATGGAGAACAAAAATGTTGAGGTTCCAAAATTAGGGAAAGATCAAGATCCACTTCCACCTCGTGCTGAAGCTGCTGCCACTAGTCATGGCCGAGACGATGAAATGCCAGCAACGTCGTCTGCCAAGGCCGATGCCCAATGTCATAGTACAGAGCATGTAAAATCCAAAACACCAAATATCAGTAAAAAAAGGACTCCAAAATCTAAAATCAAATTGACGGAGGAGAAGCGTAAACTTGCCAATATGCCATTTACCACACGGAGTGGCAAGGAACGGCTGAGGCCCTGGCCTATGTTCATGGCTAGTGGTTCAGCTTCACATGAGGATGGAAGCACTCAGCCTCTCGCTAGAAAAATGAAAAGACTCAAGCTGGCAAAAGCACCGCAAAGAACTGTGCGTTCTTCGAAATCCCAAATCCACAAGGAGAGTCCGACTCCAATTGTGTCGGTTGCGATGCCTGACCTTCCCAACACTGGACGTGAAGAGCATGCGCCTTCCACCATTTGCACGCCCCCTGCAAGTGCTGGAAGGAGCACCCGCAGTCCAGTTCCTGATAGTCAGATTGAAGATGTCAGTGTTGAAGTACACCAGGATGAGGAGGATATGGGTGTTGCTGGCGCTGGGGAGGAAATTGACCAGGAGGATTCTGATGGTGAGGTGGTTTGTTTAAGTCAGGCACCCGGGGAGACACCTGTTGTCCGTGGGAGGAATAGGGCCATTGACATGCCTGGTCAAAATACCAAAAAAATCAGCTCTTCGGTGTGGAAGTATTTCACCAGAAATGCGGACAACATTTGTCAAGCCGTGTGTTGCCTTTGTCAAGCTGTAATAAGTAGGGGTAAGGACGTTAACCACCTCGGAACATCCTCCCTTATACGTCACCTGCAGCGCATTCATAATAAGTCAGTGACAAGTTCAAAAACTTTGGGTGACAGCGGAAGCAGTCCACTGACCAGTAAATCCCTTCCTCTTGTAACCAAGCTCACGCAAACCACCCCACCAACTCCCTCAGTGTCAATTTCCTCCTTCCCCAGGAATGCCAATAGTCCTGCAGGCCATGTCACTGGCAATTCTGACGATTCCTCTCCTGCCTGGGATTCCTCCGATGCATCCTTGCGTGTAACGCCTACTGCTGCTGGCGCTGCTGTTGTTGCTGCTGGGAGTCGATTGTCATCCCAGAGGGGAAGTCGTAAGCCCACTTGTACTACTTCCAGTAAGCAACTGACTGTCCAACAGTCCTTTGCGAGGAAGATGAAATATCACAGCAGTCATCCTGCTGCAAAGCGGATAACTGAGGCCTTGACAACTATGTTGGTGTTAGACGTGCGTCCGGTATCCTCCGTTAGTTCACAGGGAACTAGACAATTTCTTGAGGTAGTGTGCCCCCGTTACCAAATACCATCTAGGTTCCACTTCTCTAGGCAGGCGATACCGATAATGTACACAGACCTCAGAAAAAGAGTCACCAGTGTCCTAAAAAATGCAGTTGTACCCAATGTCCACTTAACCACGGACATGTGGACAAGTGGAGCAGGGCAGGGTCAGGACTATATGACTGTGACAGCCCACTGGGTAGATGTATGGACTCCCGCCGCAAGAACAGCAGCGGCGGCACCAGTAGCAGCATCTCGCAAACGCCAACTCTTTCCTAGGCAGGCTACGCTTTGTATCACCGCTTTCCAGAATACGCACACAGCTGAAAACCTCTTACGGCAACTGAGGAAGATCATCGCGGAATGGCTTACCCCAATTGGACTCTCCTGTGGATTTGTGGCATCGGACAACGCCAGCAATATTGTGTGTGCATTAAATATGGGCAAATTCCAGCACGTCCCATGTTTTGCACATACCTTGAATTTGGTGGTGCAGAATTATTTAAAAAACGACAGGGGCGTGCAAGAGATGCTGTCGGTGGCCAGAAGAATTGCGGGACACTTTCGGCGTACAGGCACCACGTACAGAAGACTGGAGCACCACCAAAAACAACTGAACCTGCCCTGCCATCATCTGAAGCAAGAAGTGGTAACGAGGTGGAATTCAACCCTCTATATGCTTCAGAGGTTGGAGGAGCAGCAAAAGGCCATTCAAGCCTATGCAATTGAGCACGATATAGGAGGTGGAATGCACCTGTCTCAAGCGCAGTGGAGAATGATTTCAACATTGTGCAAGGTTCTGATGCCCTTTGAACTTGCCACACGTGAAGTCATTTCAGACACTGCCAGCCTGAGTCAGGTCATTCCCCTCATCAGGCTTTTGCAGAAGAAGCTGGAGACATTGAAGGAGGAGCTAACACGGAGCGATTCCGCTAGGTATGTGGGACTTGTGGATGGAGCCCTTAATTCGCTTAACAAGGATTCACGGGTGGTCAATCTGTTGAAATCAGAGCACTACATTTTGGCCACCGTGCTCGATCCTAGATTTAAAGCCTACCTTGGATCTCTCTTTCCGGCAGACACAAGTATGCTGGGGTTCAAAGACCTGCTGGTGACAAAATTGTCAAGTCAAGCGGAACGCGACCTGTCAACATCTCCTCCTTCACATTCTCCCGCAACTGGGGGTGCGAGGAAAAGGCTCAGAATTCCGAGCCCACCCGCTGGCGGTGATGCAGGGCAGTCTGGAGCGACTGCTGATGCTGACATCTGGTCCGGACTGAAGGACCTGACAACGATTACGGACATGTCGTCTACTGTCACTGCATATGATTCTCTCCCCATTGAAAGAATGGTGGAGGATTATATGAGTGACAGCATCCAAGTAGGCACGTCACACAGTCCGTACTTATACTGGCAGGAAAAAGAGGCAATTTGGAGGCCCTTGCACAAACTGGCTTTATTCTACCTAAGTTGCCCTCCCACAAGTGTGTACTCCGAAAGAGTGTTTAGTGCCGCCGCTCACCTTGTCAGCAATCGGCGTACGAGGTTACATCCAGAAAATGTGGAGAAGATGATGTTCATTAAAATGAATTATAATCAATTCCTCCATGGAGACATTCACCAGCAGCAATTGCCTCCACAAAGTACACAGGGAGCTGAGATGGTGGATTCCAGTGGGGACGAATTGATAATCTGTGAGGAGGGGGATGTACACGGTGATATATCGGAGGATGATGATGAGGTGGAGATCGTGCCTCTGTAGAGCCAGTTTGTGCAAGGAGCGATTAATTGCTTCTTTTTTGGTGGGGGTCCAAACCAACCCGTCATTTCAGTCACAGTCGTGTGGCAGACCCTGTCACTGAAATGATGGGTTGGTTAAAGTGTGCATGTCCTGTTTATACAACATAAGGGTGGGTGGGAGGGCCCAAGGACAATTCCATCTTGCACCTCTTTTTTCTTTAATTTTTCTTAATTTAATTAATTAATTAATTTTTCTTAATTTAATTTTTTGCGTCATGTGCTGTTTGGGGAGGGTTTTTTGGAAGGGACATCCTGCGTGACACTGCAGTGCCACTCCTAGATGGGCCCGGTGTTTGTGTCGGCCACTAGGGTCGCTTAGCTTACTCACACAGCTACCTCATTGCGCCTCTTTTTTTCTTTGCGTCATGTGCTGTTTGGGGAGGTTTTTTTGGAAGGGACATCCTGCGTGACACTGCAGTGCCACTCCTAGATGGGCCAGGTGTTTGTGTCGGCCACTAGGGTCGCTTAGCTTACTCACACAGCTACCTCATTGCGCCTCTTTTTTTCTTTGCGTCATGTGCTGTTTGGGGAGGGTTTTTTGGAAGGGACATCCTGCGTGCCACTGCAGTGCCACTCCTAGATGGGCCCGGTGTTTGTGCCGGCCACTAGGGTCGCTTATCTTACTCACACAGCTACCTCATTGCGCCTCTTTTTTTCTTTGCGTCATGTGCTGTTTGGGGAGGGTTTTTTGGAAGGGACATCCTGCGTGACACTGCAGTGCCACTCCTAGATGGGCCAGGTGTTTGTGTCGGCCACTAGGGTCGCTTATCTTACTCACACAGGTACCTCATTGCGCTTCTTTTTTTCTTTGCGTCATGTGCTGTTTGGGGAGGGTTTTTTGGAAGGGACATCCTGCGTGACACTGCAGTGCCACTCCTAGATGGGCCAGGTGTTTGTGTCGGCCACTAGGGTCGCTTAGCTTACTCACACAGCTACCTCATTGCGCCTCTTTTTTTCTTTGCGTCATGTGCTGTTTGGGGAGGGTTTTTTGGAAGGGACATCCTGCGTGACACTGCAGTGCTACTCCTAGATGGGCCAGGTGTTTGTGTCGGCCACTAGGGTCGCTTAGCTTACTCACACAGCTACCTCATTGCGCCTCTTTTTTTCTTTGCGTCATGTGCTGTTTGGGGAGGGTTTTTTGGAAGGGACATCCTGCGTGACACTGCAGTGCCACTCCTAGATGGGCCAGGTGTTTGTGTCGGCCACTAGGGTCGCTTAGCTTACTCACACAGCTACCTCATTGCGCCTCTTTTTTTCTTTGCGTCATGTGCTGTTTGGGGAGGGTTTTTTGGAAGGGACATCCTGCGTGACACTGCAGTGCCACTCCTAGATGGGCCAGGTGTTTGTGTCGGCCACTGGGGTCGCTTAGCTTACTCACACAGCTACCTCATTGCGCCTCTTTTTTTCTTTGCGTCATGTGCTGTTTGGGGAGGGTTTTTTGGATGGGACATCCTGCGTGCCACTGCAGTGCCACTCCTAGATGGGCCCGGTGTTTGTGTCGGCCACTAGGGTCGCTTATCTTACTCACACAGCTACCTCATTGCGCCTCTTTTTTTCTTTGCGTCATGTGCTGTTGGGGGAGGGTTTTTTGGAAGGGACATCCTGCGTGACACTGCAGTGCCACTCCTAGATGGGCCAGGTGTTTGTGTCGGCCACTAGGGTCGCTTATCTTACTCACACAGCTACCTCATTGCGCCTCTTTTTTTCTTTGCGTCATGTGCTGTTTGGGGAGGGTTTTTTGGAAGGGACATCCTGCGTGACACTGCAGTGCCACTCCTAGATGGGCCAGGTGTTTGTGTCGGCCACTAGGGTCGCTTAGCTTACTCACACAGCTACCTCATTGCGCCTCTTTTTTTCTTTGCGTCATGTGCTGTTTGGGGAGGGTTTTTTGGAAGGGACATCCTGCGTGACACTGCAGTGCCACTCCTAGATGGGCCAGGTGTTTGTGTCGGCCACTAGGGTCGCTTAGCTTACTCACACAGCTACCTCATTGCGCCTCTTTTTTTCTTTGCGTCATGTGCTGTTTGGGGAGGGTTTTTTGGAAGGGACATCCTGCGTGACACTGCAGTGCCACTCCTAGATGGGCCAGGTGTTTGTGTCGGCCACTAGGGTCGCTTAGCTTAGTCATCCAGCGACCTCGGTGCAAATTTCAGGACTAAAAATAATATTGTGAGGTGTGAGGTATTCAGAATAGACTGGAAATGAGTGGAAATTATGGTTATTGAGGTTAATAATACTTTGGGATCAAAATGACCCCCAAATTCTATGATTTAAGCTGTTTTTTAGGGTTTTTTGAAAAAAACAACCGAATCCAAAACACACCCGAATCCGACAAAAAAAATTCGGTGAGGTTTTGCCAAAACGCGTTCGAACCCAAAACACGGCCGCGGAACCGAACCCAAAACCAAAACACAAAACCCGAAAAATTTCCGGTGCTCATCACTACTGATGATGTGAAGGGGTCCTCAAGATATGAGATGTCTAAATTTACTGAATTCACATATATGCTGCATTTAATCTGAATTACTATTCTTATTGTTGTTGTTATTATTATTTTTATTATTATTATTATTAGTAGTAGTAGTATTGTCTTTTATTTATATGATTAATTTGTCCTCTATAATCCTGGTAGTATTAAATTGAAGTAATGGCTCCTATAGCTAGCTGGCATTACATTCTACATTCCATCTAGGCGACTGTAAGTCATCCGCTGCTCTAACTTTATTGAAAACTCTGCAACTAAAGAGAAATGAAACGTTGAAAATAATAGGACACTAAATTACTCTTTCCTACATACACAAAGTTGCTAGGGAACAAGTGATTTCCTTGCAAGCTGCCAGTACAATTACATTTGCAAAGATTTGACAGGGACTGACCTTTGTGTACTCCCTTCTGTCTGCCAGTTACTAGGCACTGAACAGCTTTGTGATGTGAGTGACAGCTCTGATGGGCTGGATTCCAGGCACCTTGCTGCGTGAATGGCTGAGGTGGCCTTGTCTGGGGGATCTGCAAAGCATCAAGGAGCTCTTACGTGTGAGCAACAATGTTAGGATTTCACAAATAAAAGCCTCCGTATCAAACCCTTTCAATGGAACTTGTGCCAGTGAAAGGAATTGAAATATCCCACCATTCCTGAGCGTATGGCTCTTTGTGTCATTAGAGAGGGTATGTATTTGGTTGTGTTTTATGTAAGACAGAAAAATACATTCTGACTCCACCAGCCATCTTTGTGTTTTAAAAGTGGTATACGTTTAACAGTTGATCTTATATTGCATGTACTAGATAATAATAGCTGATGGTAGCATTAATCAATATAGAATATAATTGCAATAATCAGATACGTTTTTTGTTGCATTTTGGAATTGTACATAATTGTTTTACAGTGGAGTGAGCTGATAAACTATGAAATTGGACCCTTAAGGGTTACTGAAAAACATGCACACTAAGGGGGGAACCCCGCGCGTTAAGTCCCAAGAGTAGACTTTTCATCACAGCGACAGGAGCTGCAAGGAAAATTCCACTATAAAATGTACCCTCTGGGGTTTAGCGCATAGGGAAACCCACTGAGTCTGCATTTTACGTGGATTCAATGGGCTAGGCTGGGTACACACTGTCCGAAGTGCACCCGATATATCGTACGAGCCGCCGGCTCGTATGATATATCGGTCACATTGGATAGTGTGTAGGGATATATTGTATATGATGCGCGCTCCCATGGGTCGTATACAACGTCAGATAACTTTGGTTCTGCTAGCTGACAGGCCTGCATGCTCCGGGATGTGGGTGGATGCGGTCACAGACGATACATTGTACAGTGTGTAAGGACTGACAATATACCGTTTGCGATGGTGTATCTGCCAGACACCAAATAGTGTGTACCCAGCCTTAGCGTGCGTTAGCCCAGGGTTTACCACGCAGGGAAAAGGCAGTCTTATTAAATAGCTCCAGGCATGAGACCCAGAGCTTTTTCCCACGCAGCAGACCCCACAGCTAATTGGATTACCCCCTAAAACTATCAGCCAGGAAGATATTTGTTTTCATTAGTTTAACTTCCAACAGACCTATCAAAGCTGATATTGGATTAGTTGAGATGGTTTCATCTAATTTTTGCTGTTTACTCAGAAAACCATTAAGCAGTAAAGGTGCGTACACATCGGCCGAAATATCTGCCGTTCTATTGAACGGCTGATATATAGCAGGTCTGTCAGCCAATGTTTACCAACAATATGTCTGTGAATGCCGTCGTTCACAGACATGGCCCTGCAGCATACACGATGACCAATATATCTACAGATATACTGGTGCATCGGTCTGTGTGTACAGGCAGTCAGCTGAACGCCTGTACAGTTATATATATATATATATATATATATATATATTTATATATCTCCAATGGGGATGTGGTTACATTCCTGATGGTCTGGATTCCGGTGCACGAGATACTGACGCAGGAAACCCGACAGTTGTGGGGTAGGTTTAGGGTGCGGGGAAGGGGGGCTAGGTTTAGGTGCCACCCAGGAGGTCAGGGTAAGACTGCTGGGGAAGGGGAAGGGTTAGGGACCAAAAAGGCTTAGGGTAGGGTTAGACTGCTGACCAGCCCATGATGGGATTTATCGTTGGCAAGTGTAGCGTGTTTCCATGCGGGCTCACTACGCTCACCACGATGCAGGCCCTGTGGCGACCTAAGGTTGTCACACTACTTTATTTACCCTCAGGTGGTGGCGTAGACCACCACCCAAGTGGGGAAGCTGGTCAGCGGTCGGGATTCCGACCACCGGTATTGTACCAGGTGTTGGGATTCCGGCCTCGGCATCCTGACCACTGGGATCCCGACAGACGGTAAAGTGATTGCCTCTCGTATGGATGTAACCAGAAGGGCACCAGGGCAAAATAAAGACGATTTATTAATGGACTGCAGGTTATTTTCTACATACTGTATATATACACATCCAGTAGTGCAGCACTTCCTTCTGGAAATAAATATACACAAGCATGTAATATCAAAGATTCAGTGTAATGAAAACACCATTTTATATATATATATATATATATATATATATAAATATATATATATATATATATATATAAAATGCCTGTGTGCCTTAACTACCGAAGCAAACTCCAATAGATCTGGACTGGCAGGTCCAGAGAACAAGCATGCCAATACAGCAGAGTACAGATGGTATAATGGCTAGCATTCCTACCTCGCAGTATTGAAGTCATTGGTTTGATTACCACCATGGCCCTAACTGTGTTGAGTTTGTATATTCTCCCTGTACTTGGGTGGGTTTCCTACCACAATACAAAAAATACTGGCAATGGCAAGCACTGGCGATCGCAAGAAGATTAACAGGAAGAGGCCATTTGTGGGTGGCAACTGACTGTTTTTAAGGAGTGTCCGGGAGAACGCAGACGTGCCCAGCTGTTCGGAAGGAGGGTTTCTGACGTCAGCATCGGTCCGGATCGTTACAGCGGCTGAGCAAGTCCTGGGCTGTGCAGAGACTGCACAAACTTTTGTTTGTGCAGCTCTGTTCACATCCGTTTGCACTCGTGCACACCGATTACCCTGTCCCCCTGTAGGCCGCGATTACCTTGTCGCAGCAGTGCAAAAAATGCCTGCTTGCGACCAGGTCTGAATTAGACCCCATGTTACAGGACTTCCATCACCATTTTATAAATGCATAGCGTTATTTATGAAAAATACATTACATGTTCCACGTGAAGTCAATGCGACATTTCCGAGCCACGCAGGGCCCCTTCTTCAGGACAGTGGCAATATGTGAAATAGACCAGAGAAGTACTAGTATATGTACATATGTACAGTATTATACACACACAAGACCTTGTCAGCACAAAACAGATGATTATTATAAGAAGTGTTGGTATTAATTATTGCAGCTACAAGGTTGTGAGGCTCAGAGCTTGCGTAAGCCAATCAGAATCACAATTCTATTTTCACCTCCGGTTTTACTCACCTACTCCTTACAGCCATACTCTCGTTTCGACCGTGGTCCTGGGTGCTTCAATTACCTGCAAGTTGGGATTTAAACAGTTTTACATACCTACAGCTGGGTGTCTGATGACCAGACTTACCTTCCGGCGAAAGTCCTGGAAATGCCACTTACCTGAAGGCTGAACCCCAAACAGATTTTCTTACCTAGTCCTTGGAGCCCGGCAACCATACCTACCAACAGCATGGGTCCTGGCTCCTTCACTTACCTGGATTCTGGGATCCAAATGGTTTTACAACTTTGTGTACAAAAGGCATACTCACCTTTCAGACGGGGATCCTGGCAGCTTCAGTTACCTGAAGGTTGGGGTTCAAATGGATTTACTGACCTACTCCTTGGAGTCCGACAGCCATACTCACCTATTTAAAGGCTGGTCCAGGTTGCAAAACTTATCTAAAGTCTGGGATCCAAACATTTTCAGTCACCTAATACTTGGATCCCAACAGCCATACTCACCATCTGGAGGGTGTCCTGGCATCTAAACTTACATCATGGCTGGGGTTTAAAAGATTTAACTCACCTACTCCTTGAAGTCAGGCATGCATACTCACCTTCCAGAGGGGATCCCGGCAACGTCACATACCTAATAACTGGGTTTAAAAGGTTTAATTTACTCACTCCTTGAAGATAGACAGGCATACTCACCTTCCAGCGGATCCTGGCAACTTCACATATACCTCATAACTGAGTTTTAAAAAGTTTCACTCACCTACTCCTTGAAGTCTGACACTCATACTCCAGCGGGGATCCTGGCAATTTATCTTACATGATGGCTGGGATTGAAACGGATTAGTCACCTACTCCTTGGAGCCCAACAGCCATACTCACCTACATGGAGGGGTCCAGGCTGCTCCACTTACCTGAATTCTGGGATCCAAACCTTTTCACTCACCTATTCCTTGGATCCCAACAGCCAGACTCTCCTTCCGGTGGGTGTCCTGGCATCTTTACTTACTTAATGGTTGGGATGCTTGATGTGAGGCAAGCATACTTACTTTCCGTCGGGGTTCTGGTAACTGCATACACCTAAACACTGGGATTAAAAAGGTTTAACTCACCTACTCCTTGAAGTCAGACAGGCATACTTACCTTTCCGGCGGGGTCTTGACAACTTCACTTACCTGAAGGCTGGGATTTAAAAGGTTGAACTAACCTACTCCTTAAAGTGAGAAAGGCATATTCACCTTCCGGAGTAGGTCTTGGCAACTTAACTTACCTGAAGGCTGGAATTTAAAAGGTCTAACTCACCTACTCCTTGAAGTCAGGCATGCATACCCATCTTCCAGCGGAGGAAAGGGTAACTGCATACACTTAAAGGCTAAGATTAAAAAGGTTTAACTCGCCTACTCCTTAAAGTCAGATAGCCATACTCACCTTCCTGGGGGGTCTTGACAAATTCACTTACCTAAATGCTGGAATTTAAAAGGATAAACTCATCTACTCCTTGAAGTCACACAGGAATACTCACCTTCCGGCGGGTGTCCTGGTAACTGCATATACCTAAACGCTGGAATTTAAAAGGTTTAACTCACCTACTCCTTGAAGTCAAACAGGCATACTCACCTTCTGGTGGGGGCCTGGTAACTGCATATACCTAAAAGCTGGGATTTAAAATGTTTAAATAACCTACTCCTTGAAGTCAGACAGGGATACGCACCTTTTGGCGGGGTTCTTGGCAACTTCAATTACCTGATGGCTGGAATTTAAAAGGTTAAACTCACCTTCTCCTTAAAGTCAGGCATTCATACTCACCTTCAGGCGGGGGTCCTGGTAACTGCATATACCTAAAGTCTAGGATTAAAAAAGGTTTAACTCACCTACTCCTTAAAGTCAGACAGGCATACTCACCTTCCAGCGGAAGTCTTGGCAACTTCACTTACCTGAATGCTGTGATTTAAAAGGTTTAAATCACCTACTCCTTGAAGTCAGGCTAGCATACTCACTTTCTGGTGTTGGTCCTGGTAACTGCATATACCTATAGGATGGGATTAAAAAGGTTTAAATCACCTACTCCTTGAAGTCAGACAGGCATACTTACCTTTCGGCGGGGGTTTTAACAACTTCACGTACCTGAAGGCTGGAATTTAAAAGTTTTAACTCACCGACTTAAGTCATGCATGTATACTCATCTTCTAACGGGGGTCCTGATAACTTAATAAACTTAAAGACTGGGATTTAAAAGGTTTAAATCACCTAGTCTTTGAAGTCATATATGAATACTCACTTTCTGCCCGGCGTCCTGGTAACTGTATATACCTAAAGGCTGGGATTTAAAAAGTTTAACTCACATACTTCTTGAAGTCAGACAGGCATTCTCACCTTCCGGTGGAGGGTTTTGACAACTTCACTTACCACTAGGCTAAAATGTAAAAGTGTTTAACTCACCTACTCGTTGAAGTCACACAGAAATACTAACTTTCCGGCGGGCGTCCTGGTAACTGCAAATACCTAAAGTCTGGAATTTAAAAAGTTTAACTCAACTAATCCTTGAAGTCAGACAGGCATACTCACCTTCCGACGGGGGTCTTGGCAACTTCACTTACCTGAAGGCTGGAGTTTAAAAAGTTTTACCCACCTACTCCTTGAAATCACACAGGAACACTCACCTTCTGGCAGGCATCCTTTTAAATGCATATACCTAAAGGCTGTGATTTAAAAGGTTTAACTTACCTACTATTTGCGGTGAGACAGGTATACTCACATTCCGGTGGAAGTCTTGGCAACTTCACTTACCCAAAGGCTGGAATTTAAAAATGTAACTCACCTACTCCTTGAAGTCACTCAGGAATACTCACCTTCCAGCAGGCGTCCTGCTAACTGCATCTACCTAAAGGCTGAGATTTAAAAGGTTTAACTGACCTACTCCTTGAAGTCAGACAGGCATACTCACTTTTCGTCGGGGTCTTGGCAACTTCATTTACCTGAAGGTTGGAATTTAAAAAGTCAAACTCACCTACTCCTTAAAGTCACACAGGAATACTCACCTTCCGGCTGACTTCCTGGTAACTGCATATACTGTACCTAAAGGCTAAGATTTAAAGTTTTTAACTCACCTTCTCCTTGAAGTCAGACAGACATACTTACCTTCCAGTGGGGGTATTGGCAACTGTACTTACCTGAGGGCTGGAATTAAGGTTAAACTCATCTACACCTTGAAGTGAAGCATGTTTACTCACCTTCTAGTGGGGGTACTGGTAACTGCATATACCTTAAGGCAGGTATTGAAAATGTTTAACTCACCTACTCCTTGAAGTCAGGCATTTATACTCAACTTCCGGCGGGGGCTCTTGAGAACTTCAATCACCTGAAGGCTGGAATTTAAAAGGTTAAACTCACCTACTCCTTGAAGTCACACAGGGAATACTCACTTACCAGAGGGCGTCCTGGTAACTGCATATACCTAAAGGCAGGGATTTACTAGGTTTAACTCACCTACTCCTTGAAGTCAGACAGGCATACTCACCTTCTGGCGGAGGTCTTGGCAACTTTACTTACCTGAAGGCTGGATTTTAAAAGGTAAAAGTCATCTACTCATTGAAGTCAGGCATGCATACTCACCTTCAGATGAGGGTCCTGGTAACTGCATATACCTAAAGGCTTCGATTTAAAAATTTTAACTCATCTACTCCTTGAAGTCAGACAGGCATACTCACCTTCCAGCGGGGGTCTTGGCAACTTCACTTACGTGAAGGCTGGAATTTAAAAGGTTAAACTTACCTACTCCTTGAAGCCAGGCATGCATACTCACCTTCAGATGGGGGTCCTGGTAACTGCATATACCTAAAGGCTGAGATTTAAAGATTTAAAAGGTTTAACTCACCTTTTTTTTTAAGTCAGGCAGGCATACTCACCTACCGGCAGGGGGTCTTCACAGCTTCACTTACCTGAGGGCTGGAATTTAAAAGGATTAAATCACCTACTCCTTGAAGTCACACAGGAACACTTACCTTCCAGCGGGTGTCCTAGTAAATGCAATTTTCTGAAAACTGGAATTTAAAAGGTTAAACTCACCTACTCCTTGAAGTCACACAGGAACACTTACCTTCTGGCGGTCGTCCTAGTAAATGCATATACCTGAATGCTGGGATTTAAAAGGTTTAACTCACCTATTCCTTGAAGTCAGACAGGAATACTAACCTTCCGGCGGGCTTCCTGGTAACTGCATGTACCTAAAAGCTGGGATTTAAAAGATTTAACTCACCTACTCCTTGAAGTCTAACAGGCATACTCACTTTCTGGCGGCCGTCTTGGCAACCTTACTTACCTAAAAGCTGGAATTTAAAAGGTCAAACTCACCTACTCCTTGAAGTCACACAGGAATACTCACCTTCCGGCTGACTTCCTGGTCACTGCATATACCTAAAGGCTTAGATTTAAAGGTTTTAACTCACCTTCTCCTTGAAGTCAGAAAGGCATACTTACCTTCCAGCGGGGGTATTGGCAACTTCACATACCCGAGAGCTGGAATTTAAAAGGTTAAACTCATCTAATCTTTGAAGTAAAGCATGTTTACTCACCTTCTACCGGGTGTCCTGGTGACTGCATATACCTTAAGGCTGGAATTGAAAATGTTTAACTCCCCTACTCCTTGAAGTCAGGCATTTATACTGAACATCCACGGAAACTATTGAGAACTTCACTCACCTGTAGGCTGGAATTTAAAAGGTTAAACTCACCAACTCCTTGAAGTCAAACAGGGAATACTCACTTACCAGAGGGCATCCTGGTAACTGCATAAACCTAAAGGCTGGTATTTAAAAGGTTTAAATCACCTACTCCTTGAAGTCAGACAGGCATACTCACCTTCCAGCAGGGGTCTTGGCAACTTCACTTACCTGAAGGTTGTAATTTAAAAGATTTAACTCACTTACTCCTTGAAGTCACACAGGAATACTCACCTTCCGCCGGGGCGTTCTTGTGACTGCATAAACCTAAATGCTGGGATTTAAAAGGTTTAAATCACCTGCTCCTTGAAGTCAGACAGGCATACTCTCCTTCCAGCGGGGGTCTTGGCAACTTCACTTACCTGAAGGTTGTAATTTAAAAGATTTATCTCACCTACTCCTTGAAGTCACACGGGAATACTCACCTTCCGCCGGGGCGTTCTTGTGACTGCATATACCTAAAGGCTGGAATTTAAAAGGTTAAACTCACCTACTTCTTGAAGTCACACAGGAATACTCACTTTTCGGAGTGCATCCTGGTAACTACATATACCTAAAGGCTGGTATTTAAAAGGTTTAACTTACCTACTCCTTGAAGTCAGACAGGCATACTCACCTTCCTGTGGAGTTCTTGGCAACTTCACTTACCTGAAGGCTGGAATTTAAAAGATTTAACTCACCTAATCTTTGAAGTCAAACAGGCATACTCACTTTCTGGCAGCCGACTTGGCAACTTTACTTACCTAAAGGCTGGAAGTTAAAAAGTTAAACTCTCCTACTCCTTGAAGTCACACAGGAATACTCACTTTCTGGCTGGCTTCCTGGTAACTGCATATACCTAAAGTCTGGTACTTAAAAGATTTCACTCACCTGCAGCTTGAAGTCAGGCATGCATACTTACCTTCTGTTGGGGGTCCTGGTAACTGCATATACCTACGGGCTGGGATTTAAAGGTTTATCTCACCCACTACTTGAAGTCAGACAGGCGTACTCACCTTCCGGCGGGGGTCTTGGAAACTTCATTTACCTGAAGGCTGGAATTTAAAAGGTCAAACTCACCTACTCCTTGAAGTCACACAGGAATACTCACCTTCCGGCTGACTTCCTGGTAACTGCATATACCTAAAGGCTTAGATTTAAAGGTTTTAACTCACCTTCTCCTTGAAGTCAGAAAGGCATACTTACCTTCCAGCAGGGGTATTGGCAACTTCACATACCCGAGAGCTGGAATTTAAAAGGTTAAACTCATCTAATCCTTGAAGTAAAGCATGTTTACTCACCTTCTACCGGGGGTCCTGGTGACTGCATATACCTGAAGGCTGGAATTGAAAATGTTTAACTCACCTACTCCTTGAAGTCAGGTATTTATACTGAACATCCACGGAAACTCTTGAGAACTTCACTCACCTGAAGGCTGGAATTTAAAAGGTTAAACTCACCAACTCCTTGAAGTCAAACAGGGAATACTCACTTACCAGAGGGCATCCTGGTAACTGCATAAACCTAAAGGCTGGTATTTAAAAGGTTTAAATCACCTACTCCTTGAAGTCAGACAGGCATACTCACCTTCCAGCAGGGGTCTTGGCAACTTCACTTACCTGAAGGTTGTAATTTAAAAGATTTAACTCACTTACTCCTTGAAGTCACACAGGAATACTCACCTTCCGCCGGGGCGTTCTTGTGACTGCATACACCTAAAGGCTGGAATTTAAAAGGTTAAACTCACCTACTTCTTGAAGTCACACAGGAATACTCACTTTTCGGAGTGTATCCTGGTAACTAGTGATGTGCACCGGACATTTTTCGGGTTTTGTGTTTTGGTTTTGGATTCGGTTCCGCGGCCGTGTTTTGGATTCGGACGTGTTTTGGCAAAACCTCACCGAAAATTTTTTGTCGGATTCGGGTGTGTTTTGGATTCGGGTGTTTTTTTACAAAAAAAACCCCCAAAACAGCTGAAATCATAGAATTTGGGGGTCATTTTGATCCTATAGTATTATTAACCTCAATAACCATAATTTCCACTCATTTCCAGTCTATTCTGAACACCTCACACCTCACAATATTATTTTTAGTGCTAAAATTTGCACCGAGGTCGCTGGATGGCTAAGCTAAGCGACACAAGTGGCCGACACAAACACCTGACCCATCTAGGAGTGGCACTGCAGTGTCAGGCAGGATGGCACTTCAAAAAAATTGTCCCCAAACAGCACATGATGCAAAGAAAAAAAGAGGCGCACCAAGGTCGCTGTGTGACTAAGCTAAGCGACACAAGTGGCCGACACAAACACCTGGCCCATCTAGGAGCGGCATTGCAGTGTCAGGCAGGATGGCACTTCAAAAAAATTGTCCCCAAACAGCACATGATGCAAAGAAAAATGAGGCGCACCAAGGTCGCTGTGTGACTAAGCTAAGCGACACAAGTGGCCGACACAAACACCTGGCCCATCTAGGAGTGGCACTGCAGTGTCAGGCAGGATGGCACTTCAAAAAAATTGTCCCCAAACAGCACATGATGCAAAGAAAAATTAAAGAAAAAAGAGGTGCAAGATGGAATTGTCCTTGGGCCCTCCCACCCACCTTTATGTTGTATAAACAGGACATGCACACTTTAACAAACCCATCATTTCAGCGACAGGGTCTGCCACACGACTGTGACTGAAATGACTGGTTGGTTTGGGCCCCCACCAAAAAAAGAAGCAATCAATCTCTCCTTGCACAAACTGGCTCTACAGAGGCAAGATGTCCACCTCATCATCATCCTCCGATTCCTCACCCCTTTCACTGTGTACATCCCCCTCCTCACAGATTATTAATTCGTCCCCATTGGAATCCACCATCTCAGGTCCCTGTGTACTTTGTGGAGGCAATTGCTGCTGGTGAATGTCTCCACGGAGGAATTGATTATAATTCATTTTGATGAACATCATCTTCTCCACATTTTCTGGAAGTAAACTCATACGCCGATTGCTGACAAGGTGAGCGGCTGCACTAAACACTCTTTCAGAGTACACACTGGAGGGAGGGCAACTTAGGTAGAATAAAGCCAGTTTGTGCAAGGGCCTCCAAATTGCCTCTTTTTCCTGCCAGTATACGTACGGGCTGTCTGACGTGCCTACTTGGATGCGGTCACTCATATAATCCTCCACCATTCTTTCAATGGTGAGAGAATCATATGAAGTGACAGTAGACGACATGTCGGTAATCGTTGGCTGGTCCTTCAGTCCGGACCAGATGTCAGCACTCGCTCCAGACTGCCCTGCATCACCGCCAGCGGGTGGGCTCGGAATTCTTAGCCTTTTCCTCGCACCCCCAGTTGCGGGAGAATGTGAAGGAGGAGATGTTGACTGGTCACGTTCCGCTTGACTTGACAATTTTCTCACCAGCAGGTCTTTGAACCTCTGCAGACTTGTGTCTGCCGGAAAGAGAGATACAACGTAGGTTTTAAATCTGGGATCGAGCACGGTGGCCAAAATATAGTGCTCTGATTTCAACAGATTGACCACCCGTGAATCCTGGTTAAGCGAATTAAGGGCTCCATCCACAAGTCCCACATACCTAGCGGAATCGCTCTGTTTTAGCTCCTCCTTCAATGTCTCCAGCTTCTTCTGCAAAAGCCTGATGAGGGGAATGACCTGACTCAGGCTGGCAGTGTCTGAACTGACTTCACGTGTGGCAAGTTCAAAGGGTTGCAGAACCTTGCACAACGTTGAAATCATTCTCCACTGCGCTTGAGTCAGGTGCATTCCCCCTCCTTTGCCTATATCGTGGCCAGATGTATAGGCTTGAATGGCCTTTTGCTGCTCCTCCATCCTCTGAAGCATATAGAGGGTTGAATTCCACCTCGTTACCACCTCTTGCTTCAGAAGATGGCAAGGCAGGTTCAGGACTGTTTGGTGGTGCTCCAGTCTTCTGTACACGGTGGCTTAATGCCGAAAGTGGCCCGCAATTCTTCGGGCCACCGACAGCATCTCTTGCACGCCCCTGTCATTTTTTAAATAATTCTGCACCACCAAATTCAATGTATGTGCAAAACATGGGACGTGCTAGAATTTGCCCAGATGTAATGCACGCACAATATTGCTGGCATTGTCCGATGTCACAAATCCCCAGGAGAGTCCAATTGGGGTAAGCCATTCTGCGATGATCTTCCTCAGTTTCCGTAAGAGGTTGTCAGCTGTGTGCCTCTTTTGGAAAGTGGTGATACAAAGCGTAGCCTGCCTAGGAACGAGTTGGCGTTTGCAAGATGCTGCTACTGGTGCCACCGCTGCTGTTCTTGCTGCGGGAGGCAATACATCTACCCAGTGGGCTGTCACAGTCATATAGTCCTGAGTCTGCCCTGCTCCACTTGTCCACATGTCCGTGGTTAAGTGGACATTGGGTACAACTGCATTTTTTAGGACACTGGTGACTCTTTTTCTGAGGTCTGTGTACATTTTCGGTATCGCCTGCCTAGAGAAATGGAACCTAGATGGTATTTGGTACCGGGGACACAGTACCTCAATCAAGTCTCTAGTTGCCTCTGAATTAACGGTGGATACCGAAACCACGTTTCTCACCGCCCAGGCTGCCAAGGCCTGAGTTATCTGCTTTGCAGCAGGATGACTGCTGTGATATTTCATCTTCCTCGCAAAGGACTGTTGGACAGTCAATTGCTTACTGGAAGTAGTACAAGTGGTTTTCCGACTTCCCCTCTGGGATGACGATCGACTCCCAGCAGCTACAACAGCAGCGCCAGCAGCAGTAGGCGTTACACTCATGGATGCATCGGAGGAATCCCAGGCAGGAGAGGACTCGTCAGACTTGCCAGTGACATGGCCTGCAGGACTATTGGCTTTCCTGGGTAAGGAGGAAATTGACACTGAGGGAGTTGGTGGTGTGGTTTGCAGGAGCTTGGTTACAAGAGGAAGGGATTCAGTGGTCAGTGGATTGCTTCCGCTGTCACCCAAAGTTTTTGAACTTGTCACTGACTTATGATGAATGCGCTGCAGGTGACGTATAAGGGAGGATGTTCCGAGGTGGTTAACGTCCTTACCCCTACTTATTACAGCTTGACAAAGGCAACACACGGCTTGACACCTGTTGTCCGCATTTGTGTAGAAATAATTCCACACCGAAGAGCTGATTTTTTTTGTATTTTGACCAGGCATGTCAATGGCCATATTCGTCCCACGGACAACAGGTGTCTCCCCGGGTGCCTGACTTAAACAAACCACCTCACCATCAGAAACCTCCTTGTCAATTTCCTCCCCAGCGCCAGCAACACCCATATCCTCATCCTGGTGTACTTCAACAGTGACATCTTCAATTTGACTATCAGGAACTGGACTGCGGGTGCTCCTTCCAGCACTTGCAGGGGGCGTGCAAATGGTGGAAGGCGCAAGCTCTTCCCGTCCAGTGTTGGGAAGGTCAGGCATCGCAACCGACACAATTGGACTCTCCTTGGGGATTTGTGATTTAGAAGAACGCACAGTTCTTTGCTGTACTTTTGCCAGCTTAAGTCTTTTAATTTTTCTAGCGAGAGGATGAGTGCTTCCATCCTCATGTGAATCTGAACCACTAGCCATGAACATAGGCCAGGGCCTCAGCCTTTCTTTGCCACTCCGTGTCGTAAATGGCATATTGGCAAGTTTACGCTTCTCATCAGATGCTTTCAATTTTGATTTTTGGGTCATTTTACTGAACTTTTGTTTTTTGGATTTTACATGCTCTCTACTATGACATTGGGCATCGGCCTTGGCAGACGACGTTGATGGCATTTCATCGTCTCGGCCATGACTAGTGGCAGCAGCTTCAGCACGAGGTGGAAGTGGATCTTGATCTTTCCCTATTTTAACCTCCATATTTTTGTTCTCCATTTTTTAATGTGTGGAATTATATGCCAGTATCAATAGCAATGGCCTACTACTATATATACTGCGCACAACTGAAATGCACCACAGGTATGGATGGATAGTATACTTGACGACACAGAGGTAGGTAGAGCAGTGGCCTTCCGTACCGTACTGCTATATATACTGGTGGTCACTGTCAGCAAACTGCAAAACTAAAATGCACCACAGGTATAGAATCTAGATGGATAGTATACTTGACGACACAGAGGTAGGTAGAGCAGTGGCCTTCCGTACCGTACTGCTATATATACTGGTGGTCACTGTCAGCAAACTGCAAAACTAAAATGCACCACAGGTATAGAATCTAGATGGATAGTATACTTGACGACACAGAGGTAGGTAGAGCAGTGGCCTTCCGTACGTACTGCTATATATACTGGTGGTCACTGTGTCAGCAAACTGCAAAACTAAAATGCACCACAGGTATAGAATCTAGATGGATAGTATACTTAATGATGACACAGAGGTAGGTACACCAGTGGCCTTCCGTACCGTACTGCTATATATAGTATACTGGTGGTCACTGTGTCAGCAAACTGCAAAACTAAAATGCACCACAGGTATAGAATGTAGATGGATAGTATACTTAATGACGACACAGAGGTAGGTACAGCAGTGGCCTTCCGTACCGTACTGCTATATATAGTATACTGGTGGTCACTGTGTCAGCAAACTGCAAAACTAAAATGCACCATAGGTATAGAATGTAGATGGATAGTATACTTAATGATGACACAGAGGTAGGTTCAGCAGTGGCCTTCCGTACCGTACTGCTATATATAGTATACTGGTGGTCACTGTGTCAGCAAACTGCAAAACTAAAATGCACCACAGGTATAGAATGTAGATGGATAGTATACTTAATGACGACACAGAGGTAGGTACAGCAGTGGCCTTCCGTACCGTACTGCTATATATAGTATACTGGTGGTCACTGTGTCAGCAAACTGCAAAACTAAAATTTACCACAGGTATAGAATGTAGATGGATAGTATACTTAATGACAACACAGAGGTAGGTACAGCAGTGGCCTTCCGTACCGTACTGCTATATATAGTATACTGGTGGTCACTGTGTCAGCAAACTGCAAAACTAAAATGCACCACAGGTATAGAATATAGATGGATAGTATACTTAATGACGACACAGAGGTAGGTACAGCAGTGGCCTTCCGTACCGTACTGCTATATATAGTATACTGGTGGTCACTGTGTCAGCAAACTGCAAAACTAAAATGCACCACAGGTATAGAATGTAGATGGATAGTATACTTAATGACGACACAGAGGTAGGTACAGCAGTGGCCTTCCGGACCGTACTGCTATATATAGTATACTGGTGGTCACTGTGTCAGCAAACTGCAAAACTAAAATGCACCACAGGTATAGAATGTAGATGGATAGTATACTTAATGACGACACAGAGGTAGGTACAGCAGTGGCCTTCCGTACCGTACTGCTATATATACTGGTGGTCACTGTGTCAGCAAACTGCACAACTGAAATGCACCACAGGTATAGAATCTAGATGGATAGTATACTTAATGACGACAAAGAGGTAGGTACAGCAGTGGCCTACTGTACCGTAATGCTATATATTATATACTGGTGGTCACTGGTCAGCAAAACTCTGCACTGTACTCCTCCTATATAATATTATACTGGTGGTCCCCAGTCCCCACAATAAAGCAGCACACTGAGCACAGATATGGAGTGTTTTTCAGGCAGACAACGTATACTGGTGGTCACTGTCAGCAAAACTCTGCACTGTACTCCTGCTATATAATACAGCTGCTCCCCAGTCCCCACAATTAAGCAGTGTGAGCACAGATATATGCAGCACACTGAGCACAGATATGGAGCGTTTTTTTCAGGCAGAGAACGGATAACTGGTGGTCACTGATCAGCAAAACTCTGCACTGTACTCCTCCTATATTATACAGCTGCTCCCCAGCCCTCCCCACAATTAAGCAATAATGCACAATCAAGTTCAACAATAACGGAGAGGACGCCAGCCACGTCCTCTCCCTAACATTTCCAATGCACGAGTGAAAATGGCGGCGACGCGCGGCTGCTTATATAGAATTCGAATCTCGCGAGAATCCGACAGCGGGATGATGACGTTCGGGTGCGCTAGGGTTAACCGAGCCATACGGGAGAATGAATCCGAGTATGGCTCGGACCCGTGTAAAAAGGGTGAAGTTCGGGGGGGTTCGGTTTCCGAGAAACCGAACCCGCTCATCACTACTGGTAACTGCATATACCTAAAGGCTGGTATTTAAAAGGTTTAACTTACCTACTCCTTGTAGTCAGACAGGCATACTCACCCTCCTGTGGAGTTCTTGGCAACTTCACTTACCTGAAGGCTGGAATTTAAAAGATTTAACTCACCTAATCTTTGAAGTCAAACAGGCATACTCACTTCCTGGCAGCCGACTTGGCAACTTTACTTACCTAAAGGCTGGAAGTTAAAAAGTTAAATTCTCCTACTCCTTGAAGTCACACAGGAATACTCACCTTCTGGCTGGCTTCCTGGTAACTGCATATTTCTAAAGTCTGCTACTTAAAAGATTTCACTCACCTGCAGCTTGAAGTCAGGCATGCATACTTACCTTCTGTTGGGGGTCCTGGTAACTGCATATACCTAAGGGCTGGGATTTAAAGGTTTAACTCACCTACTCCTTGAAGTCAGACAGCCATACTCACCTTCTGGCGGGGGTCTTGGCAACTTCACTAACCTGAAGGTTGTAATTTAAAAGATTTAACTCACCTACTCCTTGAAGTCACACAGAAATACTCACCTTCCCCAGCAGCATCCTTGTAACTGCATATACCTAAAGGTTAGAATTTAAAAGGTTAAACTCACATACTGCTTGAAGTCAGACAGGCATACTCACCTTCCGTCTGGGTTCTTGGCCACTTAACTGACCTGAGGGCTGGAAATTAAAAGGTTTAACTCACCTACTTCTTGAAGTCAAACAGGAATACTCACTTTTCGGAGTGCTTCCTGGTAACTGCATATACCTAAAGTCGTGTGGTCTTCAGTATGCCGACTGTCGGGATCCCGGCGCACAGTATACCGGCGCCAGAATCCCGACAGCCGGCATACTGACACTTATTCTCCCTCGTGGGGGTCCACAACCCCCCTGGAGGGAGAATAAAATAGCGTGGTGCGCGTAGCGCGCCACCATGCCTGCAGCGTGGCGAGCGCAGCGAGCCCGCAAGGTGCTCATTTGCGCTCGCCACACTGCCGGTATGCCGGCGGTTGGGCTCCCGGCACAGGTATGCTGGTCGCTGGGATCCCGACCGCCGGCATACCATACTACACCCCTAATGTCTGGTACTTAAAAGATTTCACTCACCTGCAGCTTGAAGTCAGGCATGCATACTCACCTTCTGTTGGGGGTCCTGGTAACTGCATATACCTAAGGGCTGGGTTTAAAAGGTTTAACTCACCTACTTCTTGAAGTCAGACAGGCATACTCACCTTCCAGCGGGGGTCTTGGCAACTTCACTTACCTGAAGGTTGTAATTTAAAAGATTTAACTCACCTACTCCTTGAAGTCACACAGAAATACTCACCTTCCCCAGCAGCATCCTTGTAACTGCATATACCTAAAGGTTAGAATTTAAAAGGTTAAACTCACATACTGCTTGAAGTCAGACAGGCATACTCACCTTCCGTCTGGGTTCTTGGCCACTTAACTGACCTGAGGGCTGGAAATTAAAAGGTTTAACTCACCTACTTCTTGAAGTCAAACAGGAATACTCACTTTTCGGAGTGCTTCCTGGTAACTGCATATACCTAAAGTCGTGTGGTCTTCAGTATGCCGACTGTCGGGATCCCGGCGCACAGTATACCGGCGCCAGAATCCCGACAGCCGGCATACTGACACTTATTCTCCCTCGTGGGGGTCCACAACCCCCCTGGAGGGAGAATAAAATAGCGTGGTGCGCGTAGCGCGCCACCTTGCCTGCAGCGTGGCGAGCGCAGCGAGCCCGCAAGGTGCTCATTTGCGCTCGCCACACTGTCGGTATGCCGGCGGTTGGGCTCCCGGCACAGGTATGCTGGTCGCTGGGAGCCCGACCGCCGGCATACCATACTACACCCCTAATGTCTGGTACTTAAAAGATTTCACTCACCTGCAGCTTGAAGTCAGGCATGCATACTTACCTTCTGTTGGGGGTCCTGGTAACTGCATATACCTAAGGGCTGGGATTTAAAGGTTTACCTCACCTACTCCTTGAAGTCAGACAGGCATATTCACCTTCCGGCGGGGGTCTTGGCAACTTCACTTAACGAAAGGTTGTAATTTAAAAGATTTTACTCACCTACTCCTTGAAGTCACACAGGAATACTCACCTTCCGCAGGGGCGTCCTTGTAACTGCATATACCTAAAGGCTGGAATTTAGAAGGTTAAACTCACCTACTCCTTGAAGTCACACAGGAACACTTACCTTCCGGCGGTAGTCCTAGTATATGCATACACCTGAATGCTGGGATTTAAAAGATTTAACTCACCTACTCTTTGAAGTCAGATAGGCATATTCACTTTCTGGCGGCCTTCATGGCAACTTTACTTACCTGCATATACCTAAAGGCTGGAATTTAAAAGGTTAAACTCACCTACTCCTTGAAGTCACACAGGAACACTTACCTTCTGGCGGTCGTCCTACTAAATGCATATACCTGAATGCTGGGATTTAAAAGGATTAACTCACCTACTTTTTACAGTCAGACAGGAATACTAACCTTCCGGCGGTCTTCCTGGTAACTGCATGTACCTAAAGGCTGGGATTTAAAAGATTTTACTCACCTACTCCTTGAAGTCAGACAGGAATACTCACCTTCCGCAGGAGCATCATTGTAACTAGAGATGAGCGGGTTCGGTTTCTCTGAATCCGAACCCGCCAGAACTTCATGTTTTTTTTCACGGGTCCGAGCGACTCGGATCTTCCCGCCTTGCTCGGTTAACCCGAGCGCGCCCGAACGTCATCATGATGCTGTCGGATTCTCGCGAGGCTCGGATTCTATCGCGAGACTCGGATTCTATATAAGGAGCCCGCGTCGCCGCCATTTTCACACGTGCATTGAGATTGATAGGGAGAGGACGTGGCTGGCGTCCTCTCCGTTTAGAATTAGAATAGATTAGAGAGACACTTGATTTACTAATTTTGGGGAGCATTAGGAGTACTCAGTAGTGTACAGTGCAGAGTTTTGCTGATAGTGACCAGTGACCACCACTTTTATTTATAATCCGTTCTCTGCCTGAAAAAAGCGATACACAGCACACAGTGACTCAGTCACATACCATATCTGTGTGCACTGCTCAGGCTCAGGCCAGTGTGCTGCATCATCTATTATCTATATATAATATTATATATATCTGTCTGACTGCTCAGCTCACACAGCTTATAATTGTGGGGGAGACTGGGGAGCACTACTGCAGTGCCAGTTATAGGTTATAGCAGGAGCCAGGAGTACATAATATATTATATAGTGAGTGACCACCAGACACACAGTGCAGTTTATTTAATATATCCGTTCTCTGCCTGAAAAAAGCGATACACACAGTGACTCAGTCAGTCACATACCATATCTGTGTGCACTGCTCAGGCTCAGGCCAGTGTGCTGCATCATCTATATATATATTATATATCTGTCTGACTGCTCAGCTCACACAGCTTATAATTGTGGGGGAGACTGGGGAGCACTACTGCAGTGCCAGTTATAGGTTATAGCAGGAGCCAGGAGTACATAATATTATATTAAAATTAAACAGTGCACACTTTTGCTGCAGGAGTGCCACTGCCAGTGTGACTAGTGACCAGTGACCTGACCACCAGTATATAATATTAGTAGTATACTATCTCTTTATCAACCAGTCTATATTAGCAGCAGACACAGTACAGTGCGGTAGTTCACGGCTGTGGCTACCTCTGTGTCGGCACTCGGCAGCCCGTCCATAATTGTATATACCACCTAACCGTGGTTTTTTTTTCTTTCTTTATACATACATACTAGTTACGAGTATACTATCTCTTTATCAACCAGTCTATATATTAGCAGCAGACACAGTACAGTGCGGTAGTTCACGGCTGTGGCTACCTCTGTGTCGGCACTCGGCAGCCCGTCCATAATTGTATATACCACCTAACCGTGGTTTTTTTTTCTTTCTTTATACATACATACTAGTTACGAGTATACTATCTCTTTATCAACCAGTCTATATATTAGCAGCAGACACAGTACAGTGCGGTAGTTCACGGCTGTGGCTACCTCTGTGTCGGCACTCGGCAGCCCGTCCATAATTGTATATACCACCTAACCGTGGTTTTTTTTTCTTTCTTTATACATACATACTAGTTACGAGTATACTATCTCTTTATCAACCAGTCTATATATTAGCAGCAGACACAGTACAGTGCGGTAGTTCACGGCTGTGGCTACCTCTGTGTCGGCACTCGGCAGCCCGTCCATAATTGTATATACCACCTAACCGTGTTTTTTTTTTCTTTCTTTATACATACATACTAGTTACGAGTATACTATCTCTTTATCAACCAGTCTATATATTAGCAGCAGACACAGTACAGTGCGGTAGTTCACGGCTGTGGCTACCTCTGTGTCGGCACTCGGCAGCCCGTCCATAATTGTATATACCACCTAACCGTGGTTTTTTTTTCTTTCTTTATACATACATACTAGTTACGAGTATACTATCTCTTTATCAACCAGTCTATATATTAGCAGCAGACACAGTACAGTGCGGTAGTTCACGGCTGTGGCTACCTCTGTGTCGGCACTCGGCAGCCCGTCCATAATTGTATACTAGTATCCAATCCATCCATCTCCATTGTTTACCTGAGGTGCCTTTTAGTTGTGCCTATTAAAATATGGAGAACAAAAATGTTGAGGTTCCAAAATTAGGGAAAGATCAAGATCCACTTCCACCTCGTGCTGAAGCTGCTGCCACTAGTCATGGCCGAGACGATGAAATGCCAGCAACGTCGTCTGCCAAGGCCGATGCCCAATGGCATAGTACAGAGCATGTCAAAACCAAAACACCAAATATCAGTAAAAAAAGGACTCCAAAACCTAAAATAAAATTGTCGGAGGAGAAGCGTAAACTTGCCAATATGCCATTTACCACACGGAGTGGCAAGGAACGGCTGAGGCCCTGGCCTATGTTCATGGCTAGTGGTTCAGCTTCACATGAGGATGGAAGCACTCAGCCTCTCGCTAGAAAACTGAAAAGACTCAAGCTGGCAAAAGCACCGCAAAGAACTGTGCGTTCTTTGAAATCCCAAATCCACAAGGAGAGTCCAATTGTGTCGGTTGCGATGCCTGACCTTCCCAACACTGGACGTGAAGAGCATGCGCCTTCCACCATTTGCACGCCCCCTGCAAGTGCTGGAAGGAGCACCCGCAGTCCAGTTCCTGATAGTCAGATTGAAGATGTCAGTGTTGAAGTACACCAGGATGAGGAGGATATGGGTGTTGCTGGCGCTGGGGAGGAAATTGACCAGGAGGATTCTGATGGTGAGGTGGTTTGTTTAAGTCAGGCACCCGGGGAGACACCTGTTGTCCGTGGGAGGAATATGGCCGTTGACATGCCAGGTGAAAATACCAAAAAAATCAGCTCTTCGGTGTGGAGGTATTTCACCAGAAATGCGGACAACAGGTGTCAAGCCGTGTGTTCCCTTTGTCAAGCTGTAATAAGTAGGGGTAAGGACGTTAACCACCTCGGAACATCCTCCCTTATACGTCACCTGCAGCGCATTCATAATAAGTCAGTGACAAGTTCAAAAACTTTGGGTGACAGCGGAAGCAGTCCACTGACCAGTAAATCCCTTCCTCTTGTAACCAAGCTCACGCAAACCACCCCACCAACTCCCTCAGTGTCAATTTCCTCCTTCCCCAGGAATGCCAATAGTCCTGCAGGCCATGTCACTGGCAATTCTGACGAGTCCTCTCCTGCCTGGGATTCCTCCGATGCATCCTTGCGTGTAACGCCTACTGCTGCTGGCGCTGCTGTTGTTGCCGCTGGGAGTCGATGGTCATCCCAGAGGGGAAGTCGTAAGCCCACTTGTACTACTTCCAGTAAGCAATTGACTGTTCAACAGTCCTTTGCGAGGAAGATGAAATATCACAGCAGTCATCCTACTGCAAAGCGGATAACTGAGTCCTTGACAACTATGTTGGTGTTAGACGTGCGTCCGGTATCCGCCGTTAGTTCACAGGGAACTAAACAATTTATTGAGGCAGTGTGCCCCCGTTACCAAATACCATCTAGGTTCCACTTCTCTAGGCAGGCGATACCGAGAATGTACACGGACGTCAGAAAAAGACTCACCAGTGTCCTAAAAAATGCAGTTGTACCCAATGTCCACTTAACCACGGACATGTGGACAAGTGGAGCAGGGCAGGGTCAGGACTATATGACTGTGACAGCCCACTGGGTAGATGTATGGACTCCCGCCGCAAGAACAGCAGCGGCGGCACCAGTAGCAGCATCTCACAAACGCCAACTCTTTCCTAGGCAGGCTACGCTTTGTATCACCGCTTTCCAGAATACGCACACAGCTGAAAACCTCTTACGGCAACTGAGGAAGATCATCGCGGAATGGCTTACCCCAATTGGACTCTCCTGTGGATTTGTGGCATCGGACAACGCCAGCAATATTGTGTGTGCATTAAATATGGGCAAATTCCAGCACGTCCCATGTTTTGCACATACCTTGAATTTGGTGGTGCAGAATTTTTTAAAAAACGACAGGGGCGTGCAAGAGATGCTGTCGGTGGCCAGAAAAATTGCGGGACACTTTCGGCGTACAGGCACCACGTACAGAAGACTGGAGCACCACCAAAAACTACTGAACCTGCCCTGCCATCATCTGAAGCAAGAAGTGGTAACGAGGTGGAATTCAACCCTCTATATGCTTCAGAGGTTGGAGGAGCAGCAAAAGGCCATTCAAGCCTATACAATTGAGCACGATATAGGAGATGGAATGCACCTGTCTCAAGTGCAGTGGAGAATGATTTCAACGTTGTGCAAGGTTCTGATGCCCTTTGAACTTGCCACACGTGAAGTCAGTTCAGACACTGCCAGCCTGAGTCAGGTCATTCCCCTCATCAGGCTTTTGCAGAAGAAGCTGGAGGCATTGAAGAAGGAGCTAAAAGGGAGCGATTCCGCTAGGCATGTGGGACTTGTGGATGCAGCCCTTAATTCGCTTAACAAGGATTCACGGGTGGTCAATCTGTTGAAATCAGAGCACTACATTTTGGCCACCGTGCTCGATCCTAGATTTAAAGCCTACCTTGGATCTCTCTTTCCGGCAGACACAGGTCTGCTGGGGTTGAAAGACCTGCTGGTGACAAAATTGTCAAGTCAAGCGGAACGCGACCTGTCAACATCTCCTCCTTCACATTCTCCCGCAACTGGGGGTGCGAGGAAAAGGCTCAGAATTCCGAGCCCACCCGCTGGCGGTGATGCAGGGCAGTCTGGAGCGACTGCTGATGCTGACATCTGGTCCGGACTGAAGGACCTGACAACGATTACGGACATGTCGTCTACTGTCACTGCATATGATTCTCTCAACATTGATAGAATGGTGGAGGATTATATGAGTGACCGCATCCAAGTAGGCACGTCACACAGTCCGTACTTATACTGGCAGGAAAAAGAGGCAATTTGGAGGCCCTTGCACAAACTGGCTTTATTCTACCTAAGTTGCCCTCCCACAAGTGTGTACTCCGAAAGAGTGTTTAGTGCCGCCGCTCACCTTGTCAGCAATCGGCGTACGAGGTTACATCCAGAAAATGTGGAGAAGATGATGTTCATTAAAATGAATTATAATCAATTCCTCCGCGGAGACATTGACCAGCAGCAATTGCCTCCACAAAGTACACAGGGAGCTGAGATGGTGGATTCCAGTGGGGACGAATTGATAATCTGTGAGGAGGGGGATGTACACGGTGATATATCGGAGGGTGAAGATGAGGTGGACATCTTGCCTCTGTAGAGCCAGTTTGTGCAAGGAGAGATTAATTGCTTCTTTTTTGGGGGGGGTCCAAACCAACCCGTCATATCAGTCACAGTCGTGTGGCAGACCCTGTCACTGAAATGATGGGTTGGTTAAAGTGTGCATGTCCTGTTTTGTTTATACAACATAAGGGTGGGTGGGAGGGCCCAAGGACAATTCCATCTTGCACCTCTTTTTTCTTTTCTTTTTCTTTGCATCATGTGCTGATTGGGGAGGGTTTTTTTGGAAGGGACATCCTGCGTGACACTGCAGTGCCACTCCTAGATGGGCCCGGTGTTTGTGTCGGCCACTAGGGTCGCTAATCTTACTCACACAGTCAGCTACCTCATTGCGCCTCTTTTTTTCTTTGCGTCATGTGCTGTTTGGGGAGGGTTTTTTGGAAGGGACATCCTGCGTGACACTGCAGTGCCACTCCTAGATGGGCCCGGTGTTTGTGTCGGCCACTAGGGTCGCTAATCTTACTCACACAGCTACCTCATTGCGCCTCTTTTTTTCTTTGCGTCATGTGCTGTTTGGGGAGGGTTTCTTTGGAAGGGACATCCTGCGTGACACTGCAGTGCCACTCCTAGATGGGCCCGGTGTTTGTGTCGGCCACTAGGGTCGCTAATCTTACTCACACAGCTACCTCATTGCGCCTCTTTTTTTCTTTGCGTCATGTGCTGTTTGGGGAGGGTTTTTTGGAAGGGACATCCTGCGTGACACTGCAGTGCCACTCCTAGATGGGCCCGGTGTTTGTGTCGGCCACTAGGGTCGCTAATCTTACTCACACAGCTACCTCATTGCGCCTCTTTTTTTCTTTGCGTCATGTGCTGTTTGGGGAGGGTTTTTTGGAAGGGCCATCCTGCGTGACACTGCAGTGCCACTCCTAGATGGGCCCGGTGTTTGTGTCGGCCACTAGGGTCGCTAATCTTACTCACACAGCTACCTCATTGCGCCTCTTTTTTTCTTTGCGTCATGTGCTGTTTGGGGAGGGTTTTTTGGAAGGGCCATCCTGCGTGACACTGCAGTGCCACTCCTAGATGGGCCCGGTGTTTGTGTCGGCCACTAGGGTCGCTAATCTTACTCACACAGCTACCTCATTGCGCCTCTTTTTTTCTTTGCGTCATGTGCTGTTTGGGGAGGGTTTTTTGGAAGGGACATCCTGCGTGACACTGCAGTGCCACTCCTAGATGGGCCCGGTGTTTGTGTCGGCCACTAGGGTCGCTTATCTTACTCACACAGCGACCTCGGTGCAAATTTTAGGACTAAAAATAATATTGTGAGGTGTGAGGTATTCAGAATAGACTGAAAATGAGTGTAAATTATGGTTTTTGAGGTTAATAATACTTTGGGATCAAAATGACCCCCAAATTCTATGATTTAAGCTGTTTTTTAGTGTTTTTTGAAAAAAACACCCGAATCCAAAACACACCCGAATCCGACAAAAAAAATTCGGTGAGGTTTTGCCAAAACGCGGTCGAACCCAAAACACTGCCGCGGAACCGAACCCAAAACCAAAACACAAAACCCGAAAAATTTCAGGCGCTCATCTCTAATTGTAACTGCATATACCTAAAGGCTGGAATTTAAAAGGTTAAACTCTCCTACTCCTTGAAGTCACACAGGAATACTCACATTCTGGCTGGCTTCCTGGTAACTGCATATACCTAAAGTCTGGTACTTAAAAGATTTCACTCACCTGCAGCTTGAAGTCAGGCATGCATACTGACCTTCCGGCGGGGCTCCTGATAAGTACATATACCAAAAGGTTGGGATCTAAAGATGTAAAAGGTTTAACTCACCTTCTCCTTCAAGTCAGAAGGGCATACTAATCTAGCGGCGGGGGTCATGGAAACTTCAATTACCTGAAGGCTAGAATTTAAAAATTTAACTCACCTACTCCTTGAAGTCACACAGGAATACTCACCTTCCAGCGGGCGTCCTGATCACTGCATGTACCTAAAGGCTGGGATTTAAAAGGTTTAACTGACCTACTCCTTGAAGTCAGACAGGCATACTCACTTTTCGGCGGGGGTCTTGGCAATTTCATTTACCTGAAGGCTGGAATTTAAAAGGTCAAACTGACTTACTCCTTGAAGTCACACAGGAATACTCACCTTCCGGCTGACGTCTTGGTAACTGCATATTCTGTACCTAAAGGCTTAGATTTAAAAGTTTTAACTCACCTTCTCCTTGAAGTCAGACAAGCAGCGGGGGTATTGGCAACTTCACTTACCTGAGGGCTGGAATTTAAAAGGTTAAACTCATCTACTCCTTGAAGTGAAGCATGTTTACTTACCTTCTAGCCGGGGTCCTTGTAACTGCATATACCTAAAGGCTGGGATTTAAAAGGTTTAACTCACCTACTCCTTGAAGTCACACACGAACACTTACCTTCCGGCGGTCGTCCTAGTAAATGCATACACCTGAATGCTGGGATTTAAAAGATTTAACTCACCTACTCCTTGAAGTCAGACAGGCATACTCATCTTCCGGCAGAGGTCTTGGCAACTTTACTTACCTGAAGGCTGGAATTTAAAAGGTCAAACTCACCTACTCCTTTAAAGTCACACAGGAATACTCACCTTCTGGTTGACTTCCTGGTAACTGCATATACTGTACCTAAAGGCTTAGATTTAAACGTTTAAACTCACCTTCTCCTTGAAGTCAGACAGGCATACTTTCCTTCCAGCAGGGCTATTGGCAACTTCACTTACCTGAGGACTGGAGTTTAAAAGGTTACACTCATCTACTCCTTGAAGTGAAGCATGTTTACTCACCTTTTAGCGGGGGTCCTGGTAACTGCATATACCTAAAGGCTTGGATTTAAAAGGTTTAACTCACCTACTCCTTGAAGTCAGACAGGCATACTCACCTTCCAGGTGTGTTCTTGGCAACTTCAATTACCTGAAGGCTGGAATTTAAAAGGTTAAACTCACCTACTCCTTGAAGTCAGGCATGCATACTCACCTTCAGACGGGGGTCCTGGTGACTACATGTACCTAAAGGCTGATATTTAAAGATTTAAAAGGTTTAACTCACCTTCTTCTTGAAGTCAGGCAGGCATACTCACCTTCCGGCGGGGTTTTTTCGCAGCTTCACTTTCCTGAGGGCTGGAATTTAAAAGGATTAAATTACCTACTCCTTGAATTCACACAGGAACACTCACCTTCCTGCAGGCGTCCTAGTAAATGCATATATCTGAAAAGTGGAATTTAAAAGATTAAACTCACCTACTCCTTGAAGTCACACAGGAACACTTACCTTCCGGCGGTCATCCTAGTATATGCATATACCTGAATGCTTGGATTTAAAAGGTTTAACTCACCTACTCCTTGAAGTCAGACAGGCATACTCACCTACCGGCGGGCGTCCTGGTAACTGCATGAACCTAAAGGCTGGGAATTAAAGGATTTAACTCACCTACTCCTCAAAGTCCCACAGGCATACTCACTTTTTGGTGGCCATCTTGGTTACTTTACTTACCTAAAGGCTGGAATTTAAAAGGTTAAACTCACCTACTCCTTGAAGTCACACAGGAATACTCACCTTCTGGCTGGCTTCCTTTTAACTGCATATACCTAAAGTATGGTACTTAAAAGAATTCACTCACCTACTCCTTGAAGTCAGGCATGCATACTTACCTTCTGTTGGGGGTCCTGGTAACTACATATACCTAAGGGCTGGGATTTAAATGTTTAACTCACCTACTCCTTGAAGTCAGATAGGCATACTCACCTTCCGGCGGGGGTCTTGGAAACTTCATTTACCTGAAGGCTGGAATTTAAAAGGTCAAACACACCTACTCCTTGAAGTCACACAGGAATACTCACCTTCTGGCTGGCTTCCTGGTAACTGCATATACCTGAAGTCTGGTACTTAAAAGATTTCACTTACCTGCAGCTTGAAGTCAGGCATGCATACTTACCTTCTGTTGGGGGTCCTGGTAACTGCATATACCTAAGGCAATGTTTCCCAACCGCGGTCCTCAAGGCACACTAACAGTCCTGGTTTTAGTGATATCCAGGCTTGAACACAGGAGACTTAATTAGTACCTCAGTTATTTTGATTTAACCATCTGTGCTGAAGCCTGGAGATGACAAAAACCTGCACTGTTGGTGTGCCTTGAGGACCGCGGTTGGGAATGCCTGACCTAAGGGCTGGGATTTAAAGGTTTACCTCACCTACTCCTTGAAGTCAGACAGGCATATTCACCTTCCGGCGGGGGTCTTGGCAACTTCACTTACCGAAAGGTTGTAATTTAAAAGATTTTACTCACCTACTCCTTGAAGTCACACAGGAATACTCACCTTCCGCAGGGGCGTCCTTGTAACTGCATATACCTAAAGGCTGGAATTTAAAAGGTTAAACTCACCTACTCATTGAAGTCACACAGGAACACTTACCTTCCGGCAGTAGTACTAGTATATGCATACACCTGAATGCTGGGATTTAAAAGATTTAACTCACCTACTCTTTGAAGTCAGATAGGCATATTCACTTTCTGGCGGCCTTCATGGCAACTTTACTTATTTAAAGGCTGGAATTTAAAAGGTTAAACTCACCTACTCCTTGAAGTCACACAGGAATACTCACCTTCTGACTGGCTTCCTTTTAACTGCATATACCTAAAGTCTGGTACTTAAAAGATTTCACTCACCTGCAGCTTGAAGTCAGGCATGCATACTTACCTTCTGTTGGGGGTCCTGGTAACTACATATACCTAAGGGCTGGGATTTAAATGTTTAACTCACCTACTGCTTGAAGTCAGATAGGCATACTCACCTTCCGGCGGGGGTCTTGGAAACTTCATTTACCTGAAGGCTGGAATTTAAAAGGTCAAACACACCTACTCCTTGAAGTCACACAGGAATACTCACCTTCTGGCTGGCTTCCTGGTAACTGCATATACCTGAAGTCTGGTACTTAAAAGATTTCACTTACCTGCAGCTTGAAGTCAGGCATGCATACTTACCTTCTGTTGGGGGTCCTGGTAACTGCATATACCTAAGGCAGTGTTTCCCAACCGCGGTCCTCAAGGCACACTAACAGTCCTGGTTTTAGTGATATCCAGGCTTGAACACAGGAGACTTAATTAGTACCTCAGTTATTTTGATTTAACCATCTGTGCTGAAGCCTGGAGATCACAAAAACCTGCACTGTTGGTGTGCCTTGAGGACCGCGGTTGGGAATGCCTGACCTAAGGGCTGGGATTTAAAGGTTTACCTCACCTACTCCTTGAAGTCAGACAGGCATATTCACCTTCCGGCGGGGGTCTTGGCAACTTCACTTACCGAAAGGTTGTAATTTAAAAGATTTTACTCACCTACTCCTTGAAGTCACACAGGAATACTCACCTTCCGCAGGGGCGTCCTTGTAACTGCATATACCTAAAGGCTGGAATTTAAAAGGTTAAACTCACCTACTCATTGAAGTCACACAGGAACACTTACCTTCCGGCGGTAGTCCTAGTATATGCATACACCTGAATGCTGGGATTTAAAAGATTTAACTCACCTACTCTTTGAAGTCAGATAGGCATATTCACTTTCAGGCGGCCTTCATGGCAACTTTACTTACCTAAAGGCTGGAATTTAAAAGGTTAAACTCACCTACTCCTTGAAGTCACACAGGAATACTCACCTTCTGACTGGCTTCCTTTTAACTGCATATACCTAAAGTCTGGTACTTAAAAGATTTCACTCACCTGCAGCTTGAAGTCAGGCATGCATACTTACCTTCTGTTGGGGGTCCTGGTAACTGCATATACCTACAGGCTCGGATTTAAAAGGATTAACTCACCTACTTTTTAAAGTCAGACAGGAATACTAACCTTCCGGCGGTCTTCCTGGTAACTGCATGTACCTAAAGGCTGGGATTTAAAAGATTTTACTCACCTACTCCTTGAAGTCAGACAGGAATACTCACCTTCCGCAGTAGCATCATTGTAACTGCATATACCTAAAGGCTGGAATTTAAAAGGTTAAACTCTCCTACTCCTTGAAGTCACACAGGAATACTCACATTCTGGCTGGCTTCCTGGTAACTGCATATACCTAAAGTCTGGTACTTAAAAGAATTCACTCACCTGCAGCTTGAAGTCAGGCATGCATACTGACCTTCCGGCGGAGATCCTGATAAGTACATATACCAAAAGGTTGGGATCTAAAGATGTAAAAGGTTTAACTCACCTTCTCCTTTAAGTCAGAAGGGCATACTAATCTAGCGGCGGGGGTTATGGAAACTTCAATTACCTGAAGGCTAGAATTTAAAAATTTAACTCACCTACTCCTTGAAGTCACAAAGGAATACTCATCTTCCAGCGGGCGTCCTGATAACTGCATGTACCTAAAGGCTGGGATTTAAAAGGTTTAACTGACCTACTCCTTGAAGTCAGACAGGCATACTCACTTTTCGGCGGGGGTCTTGGCAATTTCATTTACCTGAAGGCTGGAATTTAAAAGGTCAAACTGAACTACTCCTTGAAGTCACACAGAAATACTCACCTTCCGGCTGATGTCTTGGTAACTGCATATTCTGTACCTAAAGGCTTAGATTTAAAAGTTTTAACTCACCTTCTCCTTGAAGTCAGACAAGCAGCGGGGGTATTGGCAACTCCACTTACCTGAGGGCTGGAATTTAAAAGGTTAAACTCATCTACTCCTTGAAGTGAAGCATGTTTACTTACCTTTTAGCCGGGGTCCTTGTAACTGCATATACAAAAAGGCTGGGATTTAAAAGGTTTAACTCACCTACTCCTTGAAGTCACACACGAACACTTACCTTCCGGCGGTCGTCCTAGTAAATGCATACACCTGAATGCTGGGATTTAAAAGATTTAACGCACCTACTCCTTGAAGTCAGACAGGCATATTCACTTTCTGGCGGCCTTCATGGCAACTTTACTTACCTAAAGGTTGTAATTTAAAAGATTTAACTCACCTACTCCTTGAAGTCAGACAGGCATACTCATCTTCCGGCAGAGGTCTTGGCAACTTTACTTACCTGAAGGCTGGAATTTAAAAGGTCAAATTCACCTACTCCTTTAAAGTCACACAGGAATACTCACCTTCTGGTTGACTTCCTGGTAACTGCATATACTGTACCTAAAGGCTTAGATTTAAACGTTTAAACTCACCTTCTCCTTGAAGTCAGACAGGCATACTTTCCTTCCAGCAGGGGTATTGGCAACTTCACTTACCTGAGGACTGGAGTTTAAAAGGTTAAACTCATCTACTCCTTGAAGTGAAGCATGTTTACTCACCTTTTAGCGGGGGTCCTGGTAACTGCATATACCTAAAGGCTTGGATTTAAAAGGTTTAACTCACCTACTCCTTGAAGTCAGACAGGCATACTCACCTTCCAGGTGGGTTCTTGGCAACTTCAATTACCTGAAGGCTGGAATTTAAAAGGTTAAACTCACCTACTCCTTGAAGTCAGGCATGCATACTCACCTTCAGACGGGGGTCCTGGTGACTGCATGTACCTAAAGGCTGATATTTAAGATTTAAAAGGTTTAACTCACCTTCTTCTTGAAGTCAGGCAGGCATACTCACCTTCCGGCTGGGTTTTTTCGCAGCTTCACTTTCCTGAGGGCTGGAATTTAAAAGGATTAAATTACCTACTCCTTGAATTCACACAGGAACACTCACCTTCCTGCAGGCGTCCTAGTAAATGCATATATCTGAAAAGTGGAATTTAAAAGATTAAACTCACCTACTCCTTGAAGTCACACAGGAACACTTACCTTCCGGCGGTCATCCTAGTATATGCATAAACCTGAATGCTTGGATTTAAAAGGTTTAACTCACCTACTCCTTGAAGTCAGACAGGCATACTCACCTTCCGGCGGGCGTCCTGGTAACTGCATGAACCTAAAGGCTGGGAATTAAAGGATTTAACTCACCTATTCCTCAAAGTCACACAGGCATACTCACTTTTTGGTGGCCATCTTGTTTACTTCACTTACCTAAAGGCTGGAATTTAAAAGGTTAAACTCACCTACTCCTTGAAGTCATACAGGAATAGTCACCTTCTGGCTGGCTTCCTTTTAACTGCATATACCTAAAGTATGGTACTTAAAAGAATTCACTCACCTACTCCTTGAAGTCAGGCATGCATACTTACCTTCTGTTGGGGGTCCTGGTAACTACATATACCTAAGGGCTGGGATTTAAATGTTTAACTCACCTACTGCTTGAAGTCAGATAGGCATACTCACCTTCCGGCAGGGGTCTTGGCAACTTCACTTACCTGAAGGTTGTAATTTAAAAGATTTAACTCACCTACTCCTTAAAGTCACACAGGAATACTCACCATCTGCAGGGGCGTCCTTGTAACTGCATATACCTAAAGGCTGGAATTTAAAATGTTTACCTCACCTACTCCTTGAAGTCAGACAGGCATACTCACCTTCCGTCGGGTTTCTTGGCAACTTAACTTACCTGAGGGCAGGAAATTAAAAGGTTTAACTCATCTACTTCTTGAAGTCACACAGGAATACTCACTTTTCGGCGTATGTCCTGGTAACTGCATATACCAAAAGGCAGGGATTTAAAAGGTTTAACTTACCTACTCCTTGAAGTCAGACAGGCATACTCACCTTCCTGCTGATTTATTGGCAACTTCACTTACCTGAAGGCTGAAATTTAAAAGGTTTACTTCACTTACTCATTGAAGTCAGACAGGAATACTCACCTTCCGGCCGGGGTCTTGGCAACTTCACTTACCTTAAGGCTTGTATTTAAAAGGTTAAACTCACCTACTCCTTTTAGTCAGGCATGCATACTCAACTTCTAGCAGGGGTCCTGATAAGTACATATACCTAAGTACATATACCTAAAGGTTGGGAATTAAAGATTTAAAAGGTTTAACTCACCTTCTCCCTTAAGTCAGAAGGGCATACTCACATAGCGGCGGGGGTCATGGCAACTTCACCTACCTGAAGGCTGGAATTTAAAAATGTAACTCACCTACTACTTGAAGTCACACAGGAATACTCACCTTCCAGCGGGCGTCCTGGTAACTGCATGTACCTAAAGGCTGGGATTTAAAAGGTTTAACTGACCTACTCCTTGAAGTCAGACAGGCATACTCACTTTTCGGCGGGTGTCTTGGCAACTTCACTTACCTGAAGGCTTGAATTTAAAAGGTCAAACTCACCTACTCTTTGATGTCACACAGGAATACTCACCTTCCGGCTGACTTCCTGGTAACTGCATATACCTAAAGGCTTAGATTTAAAAGTTTTAACTCACCTTCTCCTTGAAGTCAGATAGGCATACTCACTTTTCGACGTGCGTCCTAGTAACTGCATATACCTAAAGGCTGGGATTTAAAATGTTTAACTCACCTACTGCTTGAAGTCAGATAGGCATACTCACCTTCCGGCAGGGGTCTTGGCAACTTCACTTACCTGAAGGTTGTAATTTAAAAGATTTAACTCACCTACTCCTTAAAGTCACACAGGAATACTCACCATCTGCAGGGGCGTCCTTGTAACTGCATATACCTAAAGGCTGGAATTTAAAAGGTTTACCTCACCTACTCCTTGAAGTCAGACAGGCATACTCACCTTCCGTCGGGTTTCTTGGCAACTTAACTTACCTGAGGGCAGGAAATTAAAAGGTTTAACTCATCTACTTCTTGAAGTCACACAGGAATACTCACTTTTCGGCGTATGTCCTGGTAACTGCATATACCAAAAGGCAGGGATTTAAAAGGTTTAACTTACCTACTCCTTGAAGTCAGACAGGCATACTCACCTTCCTGCTGATTTCTTGGCAACTTCACTTACCTGAAGGCTGAAATTTAAAAGGTTTACTTCACTTACTCATTGAAGTCAGACAGGAATACTCACCTTCCGGCCGGGGTCTTGGCAACTTCACTTACCTTAAGGCTTGTATTTAAAAGGTTAAACTCACCTACTCCTTTTAGTCAGGCATGCATACTCAACTTCTAGCAGGGGTCCTGATAAGTACATATACCTAAGTACATATACCTAAAGGTTGGGAATTAAAGATTTAAAAGGTTTAACTCACCTTCTCCCTTAAGTCAGAAGGGCATACTCACATAGCGGCGGGGGTCATGGCAACTTCACCTACCTGAAGGCTGGAATTTAAAAATGTAACTCACCTACTACTTGAAGTCACACAGGAATACTCACCTTCCAGCGGGCGTCCTGGTAACTGCATGTACCTAAAGGCTGGGATTTAAAAGGTTTAACTGACCTACTCCTTGAAGTCAGACAGGCATACTCACTTTTCGGCGGGTGTCTTGGCAACTTCACTTACCTGAAGGCTTGAATTTAAAAGGTCAAACTCACCTACTCTTTGATGTCACACAGGAATACTCACCTTCCGGCTGACTTCCTGGTAACTGCAGATACCTAAAGGCTTAGATTTAAAAGTTTTAACTCACCTTCTCCTTGAAGTCAGATAGGCATACTCACTTTTCGACGTGCGTCCTAGTAACTGCATATACCTAAAGGCTGGGATTTAAAATGTTTAACTCACCTACTGCTTGAAGTCAGATAGGCATACTCACCTTCCGGCAGGGGTCTTGGCAACTTCACTTACCTGAAGGTTGTAATTTAAAAGATTTAACTCACCTACTCCTTAAAGTCACACAGGAATACTCACCATCTGCAGGGGCGTCCTTGTAACTGCATATACCTAAAGGCTGGAATTTAAAAGGTTTACCTCACCTACTCCTTGAAGTCAGACAGGCATACTCACCTTCCGTCGGGTTTCTTGGCAACTTAACTTACCTGAGGGCAGGAAATTAAAAGGTTTAACTCATCTACTTCTTGAAGTCACACAGGAATACTCACTTTTCGGCGTATGTCCTGGTAACTGCATATACCAAAAGGCAGGGATTTAAAAGGTTTAACTTACCTACTCCTTGAAGTCAGACAGGCATACTCACCTTCCTGCTGATTTCTTGGCAACTTCACTTACCTGAAGGCTGAAATTTAAAAGGTTTACTTCACTTACTCATTGAAGTCAGACAGGAATACTCACCTTCCGGCCGGGGTCTTGGCAACTTCACTTACCTTAAGGCTTGTATTTAAAAGGTTAAACTCACCTACTCCTTTTAGTCAGGCATGCATACTCAACTTCTAGCAGGGGTCCTGATAAGTACATATACCTAAAGGTTGGGAATTAAAGATTTAAAAGGTTTAACTCACCTTCTCCCTTAAGTCAGAAGGGCATACTCACATAGCGGCGGGGGTCATGGCAACTTCACCTACCTGAAGGCTGGAATTTAAAAATGTAACTCACCTACTACTTGAAGTCACACAGGAATACTCACCTTCCAGCGGGCGTCCTGGTAACTGCATGTACCTAAAGGCTGGGATTTAAAAGGTTTAACTGACCTACTCCTTGAAGTCAGACAGGCATACTCACTTTTCGGCGGGTGTCTTGGCAACTTCACTTACCTGAAGGCTTGAATTTAAAAGGTCAAACTCACCTACTCTTTGATGTCACACAGGAATACTCACCTTCCGGCTGACTTCCTGGTAACTGCATATACCTAAAGGCTTAGATTTAAAAGTTTTAACTCACCTTCTCCTTGAAGTCAGATAGGCATACTCACTTTTCGACGTGCGTCCTAGTAACTGCATATACCTAAAGGCTGGGATTTAAAAGGTTTAACTTACCTACTCCTTGAAGTCAGACAGGCATACTCACCTTCCTGCGGAGTACTTAGCATCTTCACTTACCTGAAGGCTGGAATTTAAAAGGTTTACTTCACTTACTCATTGAAGTCAGACAGGAATACTCACCTTCCAGCCAGGGTCTTGGCAACTTCACTTACCTTAAGACTTGAATTTAAAAGGTTAAACTCACCTACTCCTTGAAGTCACACAGGAATACTCACCTTCCGGCTAGCTTCCTGGTAACTGCATATAACTAAAGGCTGGGATTTAACTCATGTACTCCTTGAAGTCAGACAGGCATACTCACCTTACAGCGGGGGTTTTGGCAACTTCACTTACCTGAAGGCTGGAAGTTAAAAGGTTAAACTCACCTACTCCTTGAAGTCAGGCATGCATACTCACCTTCAGACGGGGGTCCTGGTGACTGCATGTACCTAATGGCTGAGATTTAAAGATTTAAAAGGTTTAAATCACCTTCTTCTTGAAGTCAGGCAGGCATACTCACCTTCCGGAAGGGGGTCATCGCAGCTTCACTTACCTGAGGGCTGGAATTTAAAAGGATTAAATGACCTACTCCTTGAATTAACACAGGAACACTCACCTTCCTGCGGGCGTCCTAGTAAATGCATATATCTGAAAAGTGGAATTTAAAAGTTTAAACTCACCTATTCCTTGAAGTCAAACAGGAACACTTACCTTCCGGCGGTCGTCCTAGTAAATGCATATACCTGAATGCTGGGATTTAAAAGGTTTAACTCACCTACTCCTTGATGTCAGACAGGAATGCTCACCTTCCGGCGGGCTTCCTGGTAACTGCATGTACCTAAAGGCTGGGATTTAAATGATTTAACTCACCTAATCCTTGAAGTCAGACAGGAATACTCACTTTCTGGCGGCCGTCTTGGCAACTTTACTTACCTAAAGGCTGGGATTTAAAAGGTTAAACTCACCTACTCCTTGAAGTCACACAGGAATACTCACCTTCTGGCCGGCTTCCTGGTAACTGCATATACCTACAGGCTGGGATTTAAAAGGTTTAACTCACCTACTCCTTGAAGTCACACATGCATACTCACCTTCCGGCGGGGTTCACTTACCTGAAGGCTGGAATTTAAAAGATTAAACTCACCTACTCCTTGAAGTCAGGCATGCATACTTACCTTCCTTTGGGGGTCCTTGTAACTGCATATACCTAAGGGCTGGGATTTAAAGGTTTAACTCACCTACTCCTTGAAGTCAGACAGGCATACTCACCTTCCGGCGGGGGTATTAGCAACTTCACTTACCTGAAGGGTGGAATTTAAAAGATTTAACTCACCTACTCCTTGAAGTCACACAGGAATAGTCACATTCCGGAGGGTGTCTTGGTAACTGCATATACCTAAAGGCTGGTATTTAAAAGGTTTAACTCACCTTCTCCTTGAAGTCACACATGCATACTCACCTTCCGGCGGGGGTCTTGGTAACTTCACTTACCTGAAGGCTGGAATTTAAAAGATTAAACTCACCTACTCCTTGAAGTCAGGCATGCATACTAACCTTTTCTGGCGGGCGTCCTGGTAACTGAATATACTGTACCTAAAGACTGGGATTTAAAAGGTTAAACTCACCTATTCCTTGAAGTCAGAAAAGCATACTCATCTTCCGGCAGGGGTCTCGTCAACTTCACTTACCTGAAAGATTTAAAAGGTTAAACTCACCTACTCATTAAAGTCACACGGGAACACTGACCTTCTGGCACGTATCCTGGTAACTGCATATACCTTAAGGCTGGGATTTAAAAGGTTTAACTCACCTACTCCTTGAAGTCATACAGGAATACTCACCTTCCGGCACGTATCCTGGTAACTGCATATACCTATAGGCTGGGAGTTTAAAGGTTTAACTCACCTACTCCTTGAAGTCAGACAGGCTCACCATCCGGCAGCGGTCTTCCGGCTGGGATTACCTTCCGGCAGCGGTCTTCCGGTGGGGATTTAAAAGGTTAAACTCACCTACTCCTTAAAGTCAAAAAGGCATACTGACCTTCCGATGGGGGTGTTGGCAATTTTACTTACCTGAATGCTGGAATTTTAAAGGTTTAACTCACCTCCTCCTTGAAATCAGACAAGCATACTCAACTTCCGGCGGGGGTCTTGGCAACTTCACTTACCTGAATGCTAGAATTTAAAAGGTTTAACTCACCACTCCTTGAAGTCACAAAGGAATACTCATCTACCGGCAGCCGTCTTGACAACTGCATATACCTGAAGACTGGGATTTAAAAGGTTTAACTCACCTCCTCCTTGAAATCAGACAAGCATACTCAACGTCCGGCGGGGGTCTTAGCAACGTCACTTACCTGAAGGTTGGAATTTAAAAGGTTTCACTCACCTACTCCTTAAAGTCACACGAGAATACTCAACTTCCGGCGGGCTACCTGGTTACTGCATATACCTAAAGGCTGGTACTTAAAAGGTATAACTCACTTACTCCTTGAATTAAGACGGGCATACTCACCCTCCGGCAGGGATCTTTAGAACTTCACTTACCTGAAGGCTTGAATTTAATAGATTAAATTCACCTACTCCTTGAAGTCACACAGGAATACTCACCTTCCGGCGGGCGTCCTGGTAACTGAATAAATGTAAAGGCTGGGATTTAAAAGGTTTAATTCACCTACTTCTTTAAGTCAGAAATGCATACTCACCTTCCGGCGTGGGTCTCGTCAACTTCACTTACCTGAAAGCTGGAATTTAAAAGGTTAAACTCACCTACTCATTAAAGTCACAGGGGAATACTGACCTTCCGGTGGGCGTCCTGGTAACTGCATATACCTAAAGGCTGGGATTTAAAAGGTTTAACTCACCTACTTCTTGAAGTAATACAGGCATAATTACCTTCCGGTGGGGGTCTTGAGAACTTCACTTACCTGAAAGCTGGAATTTAAAATCTTTAACTCAACTACTCCTTGAAGTCACACAGGAATACTCACCTTCCAGCAGGCATCCTGGTAACTGCTTATACCTAAATGCTGGGAGTTTAAAGGTTTAACTCACCTACTCCTTGAAGTCAGACAGGCTCACCTTCCGACAGTGGTCTTCCGGCTGGGATTACCTTTCCGGCAGCGGTCACCTTCCGGCAGCAGTCTTCCAGCTGGAACTTAAAAGGTTAAACTCACATACACCTTGAAGTCAGAAAGGCATACTCACCTTCTGGTGGGGATCTTGGCAATTTCACTTACTTGAATGCTGGGATTTAAAAGGTTTAACTCACCTGCTCCTTGAAGTCATACAGGAATACTCCCATCCCGGCGAGCGTCCTGGTAACTGCATGTACCTAAAGGCTGGGACTTAAAAGGTTCAACTCACCTACTCCTTGAAGTCAGAAATGCATACTCACCATCCGCTGGGGTCCTGGCTACTTCATTTACTTGCGTGGTTGCCAGGTCACTTCTAGCGTGGTGTCATTACCGGCGGCCCGTGGCTAACTGGTTTGCTGCACTTGTTCCCATGGGCCGGTTGGTGGGGAGCATTGACCATACAACCGGACAGGTGAGCACAATTAGTGTTGTTATCAGGCCTGGTGACAGGGGGTTACTAAGAGTCTCTGTATGTGTAGATTGGTGCAATGTATTTCTTTTTATGTTTTTTTCCTCTTCTAAAAAAATTTTTTTCAATTTCTGTACCTTTATTATTTATAATTTTCTCTTGCTATTCAGCTCTCTGTCTTTGGCGGATTTGGTACGATAGCCCGGCAATGTCTACTTTGTGACAACAGGGCATTTCTGACCCTCTAACACCAAAAGCAGAAGGACTACTTTATCTCTCATACGCTCATACTGAACAGTATCTGTGTTTATATTTCCCATCTGTTCAGCTACAGCTTTAAATGATCAGCTCTTGCTATAGACATTCTGATCATACAATTTACATTGTATCTATTTAGAGAAAATCTTATAACATTATAAACCTGTTACATTGTTTATTATTTAAACGAAGGGGGTAATTCGGATCTGATCGCTGGGCTGCGTTTTTTGCTGCCCTGCGATCAGATAGTCGTCGCCTACAGGGGTAGGGGGAATTGCTGTGCAAGTGTGCGATTGCTTCGTTAGCAGATCTGCACAAAAATCAGTTTGTGCAGTGTCTGCATAGCCCAGTACTTACTTAGCCGCTGCGATATAATCCTGCTGATAGGGCCGGAGCTGGCGTCAGACACCCTTCCTCCAAACGCCTTAGCCCGCCTGCGTTTTTCCAGACATTCCTGGAAAACAGTCAGTTGCCACCCACAAATGGCCTCTTCCTGTCAATCACCCTGCGAACGCCCGTGCGTTCGGATTTTTCACACCATCCTACTCTAGGTGCCGAGCGGTGCATATGCATGCGCAGTTCAAATCTGATCATCTGCTGTATGAGAACGCAGAGCAGCGATCAGATCTGAATTACCCCCAAAGTGTCTAGATTCAGTGAGCTCAGTACATCTCATATGTACAGTACAATAATAACTTTTACTACATAAACCTTATATTTATTGTAGTTCTATACTCCTTGATCTGCACTTATTATATTTTATTGATTGACTAGATAACTTGGTGCAATGTGTTCTGTATATTGTGTTTGCACGATATAATAATAATTTCTTATTGTACGTATCTATTATAGTCCCCGATATCCATCCACACGTGCTACTTTATCTTTCAAACTGCAAGATTACCTGCTGCCTATCTATGATTGTGTTGGAGTAATTATCTTGGTACAATTTCATGAGCAATTGTACGTTACAATAGATTGATCTACTATAGAATGTTATATTATCTTTACATTGACATGAATAGTGTTCAGGGCTGCTCTAGGTGAACTTACAGTAACTTTGGTGGTCATTCCGGTTGATTGCTCGCTAGCAGTTCTTAGCAGCCGTGCAAACGCTATGCCATCTCCCACTGGGAGTGTATTCTAGCTTAGCAGAAGTGCGAATGAAAGGATCGCAGAGTGGCGGCAAAGTTTTTTTGTGCAGTTTCAGAGTAGCTTCAGACCTACTCAGCGCTTGCGATCACGTCCTGTTTTTACGCCACAAACACGCCCTGCGTTCGGCCAGCCACGCTTGCGATTTTCCTGGCACGCCTGCGTTTTTCCGAACACTCCCAGAAAAGGTCAGTTGACACCAAGTAACGCCCTCTTCCTGACAATCACTCTGCGACCAGCAGTGCGACTGAAAAGCTTCGCTAGACCTTGTGTGAAACTATATCGTTCGTTGTAATAGTACGACGCACGTGCGCATTGCACCACATACGCATGAGCAGAAGTGCCGATTTTTTTGCCTGATCGCTATGCAGCGAATGAAAGCAGCTAGTGATCAACTCGGAATGACCCCCTTTGTCTCTGTGCATATACCATTGTCACACTCTGGCATTCCTTGTAATTACAAATACTTTTTTGATCTTTATCTTTACTGTGAGGATGTTAAAAGTGACTATTTAAGCCTGTATGATTAAACCTTATTAGCATCATTACTAATCACACACGACTAGAAACTGGATCAGATTTATATAAATCCGACTGAAATTCAGGTATTGTTTTTAATACTTTTTTTATCTCAGCGTGACTGCAGATATCAAGGCACATTGCTGTAATATACTAATAAACTGTCATGATAGAGACATGTTTGAACTTGAAAAGGTTCAGAGGCGAGCTGCCAAATAGATTAAGGTGTAGGAGACACTGGACTATGAGGAGAGGCTCTCTAGGTTAGATATGTTTACACTAGAAATGAGAAGACTAATGGTGGATACACACTGATAGATATATCTGCCGATCAATTGATTGGCAGATATACCTATGAACGGATCGAGCAGTGTGCAGAGCATACACACTGCCCAATCCATCGGACTCTGATGTCATCACACCCGCCTAGTTCAGCTGTCAATCACCGCCGGCTGCCGCAGCATGTGTACGGGTGGTTGGCCGACCGCCCGTACACACACAGCGATGCGCCAATATATCGGTAGATATATTGGCCGTCGGCTGTGCTATGAGGCCTACGCGATATGTCTGTGAACGATGGAGTTCACAGACATATCGCCTATACACGCTGGCCGATGGACCCGCGATATATCGGGCGTTCAATAGAACGGCCGATATATCGTCCAGTGTGTATGGGCCTTAAGAGGAGATATGATACATTTTTACAAATATATAAAGGGGCAATATGAGCAGCAGGGCCGCCAGAATGTTTTGAGGTTGGGGGGTGCTGCAGAAAAAAATACATATTGGCGCTCCCCCCATCCCGGGGAAGAGTGCTTGCCTCCGATACCCGCGTAAGTTGTCCTTTAAACAGTCTGCTGCTTCATAGCCGCAGCATGCTATGCAGTGCAAGCTGGCTCTTCACTGATGCATTACTGTGAGTTGGCGTGGATGTTCCAGCAGGCTCAGCATGGCCACGCCTCCTCCCAATAATGCAACAGTGAAGAGCCGGCTTGGACAGCGCACAGCTCACAGCGGTGAGGACAACTCACCGCGGGTATCGGAGGTAAGCGCTCCCTCTCCCCACCTGCCCCCTTGCTAGCTTACCACCTCCTGGCTGGTTGTCAAGGCCGCAGTCCATACTATACAGGACGTACTGCTTCCCAGTGTCATACCACTTATATAGAGAACTAAAATGATAATAAATTTATTTTTAAAAATATGAAAAAAAAGATCTTTTAAAAACCAAATTATTTGAATTATCCCAGGTCTCCTCAGTCTCCTCCCTGCCCCTGCTCTGCCCAATCCCACCAGTCAGCCTGTCCAGCCATCCACCTCTGCTGCTCTGACACACCCCCTACACCCTGCTTCATTCACAGCTCTTTCCCTGCCTGCCCCTCTGTCCTGACTCCGCCCCTGGTTCTAGCTCTGTCTCGTCACCCTTACAGTTCGGACATTGGGGCGAGTGTCCAGGCTTGCACTGTGTGCACTTTGAGGAGATGGGACAGACCTCATACAATTTAATTATAGATTTTGGGCCCATCATTTACCTTGGTGAAGAGAGAGAGATAAAGGACCGACAAATCAGCTCCTAACTGTCATTTCTCAAACACAGCCTGTGGAATGACACACACGGATTGGCTGACAGCTTTTGAAATGACACACACGGATTGGCTGACAGCCTGTGCAATGATACACACTGATTGGCTGGTACTTTATCTCTCTCCCATGTTTGATATACCTCCCCCAGTTTCACAAAGCTTTTCTGAAAAGTTCCCCATGGATATTCCCCATCTTACCAGTGTCTCTGTAGGTGCAGATTGGTGCCAGTGAGTGGCAGTTGGTCTGGACTGACAGCTGGTCTGAACTCCTCCCACCAGTTTGTGATGTCATCACCTGAGAGACCATCTGTAATATGCAGTATACGTTATAGTATAGATATTTCCCTCTGTGCAGCTTCTTCTTTCTGGTATACAGAGGTCCTAAATAATACTATACATTGACAATTTCGCATTCATACATAAGAAAGTAATCAGCTCCTAACTGTCATGTTCCAAACGCAGCCTTTAACATGGCACACACTGCTTCATGTGCTGCTGCTAAGGACTAGTACAGCTTTGGTGGGGGGCAAATCATCATGCTGAGTGCCTCCTTTCTATATATAGTATATATCTCCTATATAATAGCCCAGATCTGTCACTCTGTGACTGTGTGGATAACGCTGGGAGTGGCTAGGAGCTCTCACTGGGTTAGCGCTAAGTCTATCACACCCAGCCCACAGCTGATTGGCTGAGAAACACCCTCCCACACAGGTTACATCCAATGGGAGGCTCTGCCCTTTGCCTGCTGTGCAGATGTGTAATGATAGCCAGTGTGATGTTAGTGTATTAGAATGCTTAATATTTGTAGACACTCCCTTACTAATCTGTGTAAGCCTGAATCTTCAGTGATGGTCCCTGGGACCAGGGGGATGCTGGGAAGTGGGTGGTCCAGTGTGCAGTGTGTCTGGAGTTGGTGATGGAATAAACAGCACAGCAGTGAACTCACATGTCTCTGTGTCCTTATGGCTGGATTTACAAACATATGAACAAAACATGGTGTCAGAAGAAGTTTAACTTGGACTGCTAGTGCTCTCAGAGTGTGAAAGAATTTTGCAGCAGTCTGTAAGGCTGTGATAATCAGTGTCTGCAAAGCCTGCCGTGTGCTCCTCTCTTCAAACAGTTAGTAACCATGGATAAACTAGCTCCTCCAACAGGCATGCTGATGTCTGGTAACTTGTCTGAAAACTGGAAAAGATTTAAGCAAAGGTTTAATATATATCTTGCTGCATGTGGAGCTGATACAGAGGCTGAGAAAACAAAGGCATCCATTTTCCTCCATGTGATAGGAGAGGATGTGCTGGACATTTATAATAGTTTTCAGTTTGCTGAGGGGCAGAATATGGTGCTATCTTCTATAATGCAAAAGTTTGAAGATTACTTTGTGCCAAGGAAAAATGTGACATATGAAAGATATAAGTTTTTCACATGTGATCAGAAGATGGATTTGATCAGTATGTTACAGAGCTGCAATCACTCAGTAAAACCTGTGAGTTTGGTGATTTAAAGGATTCACTGATTAGAGATCGTATTGTCTGTGGAATACCTGATAATGGACTCAGAGAGAGGCTGCTGAGAGAGCAAGACCTAACACTAGAAAAGGCAGTGACTATGTGCAGATCTGCAGAAATAACCAGATTTCAAGCCAAAAAGTTACACAAGGAAGTTGATGCTGCTGTCCATGTAGTGCAGAACATAGAGCCAAGCAAACCTCCATTCTCAAGAATGAAGCCGTCTAAGCCACAGTCTAATAAGGAAATGTGTAGTAGATGTGGGAATGCTCACAATCCTAAAATGTGCCCTGCTTATGGTAAAACCTGCATGAAATGTGGTAGACTTAATCATTTTGCCAAATGCTGTAAAATTAAAAGTGAAACAAGCAATGTGCATGCTGTTAAACAAACAGAGGAATTCTTTGTGGATTGCATTGAACTTTGCAGTGCAGATAAGAAAGAATGGATTGTCCCTTTAACTGAACGAGATTGTCATTCCCTTTAAGCTTGATACTGGCGCGCAGGTGAATTTAATATCCTTTCAAGACTATAAGACTTTTAGAGTAAAACCTAAAATTCATCCAGCCAAAGTGAAAGTTACAGGGTACACTGGGGAGGAAATTCCTGTGAAAGGTACATGCTTAGTGACACTGAAATATAAGGCACAACAGTTTAAAACATCTCCACTGATTGCGGATAAAAATGTGCAACCGATTCTAGGATTAAGTTCCTGTGAGAAACTAAGGGGGTAATTCCAAGTTGATCGCAGCAGGAAATTTTTTAGCAGTTGGGCAAAACCATGTGCACTGCAGGGGGGGCAGATATAACATGTGCAGAGAGAGATAGATTTGGGTGTGGTGATTTCAATCTGCAATCTAAATTGCAGTGTAAAAATAAAGCAGCCAGTATTTACCCTGCACAGAAACAAAATAACCCACCCAAATCTAACTCTCTCTGCAAATGTTATATCTGCCCCCCCTGCAGTGCACATGGTTTTGCCCAACTGCTAAAAAATTTCCTGCTGCGATCAACTTGGAATTACCCCCTAAGCTTGCTAAAGAAAGTATTTATGGTGATATCACAAGTAGAAGATGACTGCAAATCGATGTTTACAGAATACAGAGACTTGTTTGAAGGTCTAAGTTGTTTGCCTGGAGAACATAAAATAAATATAGAAACGCAAGTTTCTTCAGTGATACACCCCTGTAGAAAAGTGCTGCTTGCGCTGAGAGAAAAACTGAAACAAGAGTTAAATCGCATGGAAGCCTTGGGTGTGATACAGAAAGTTGATGAGCCTACTGAATGGGTAAGCTCCTTAGTAATTGTTGAAAAGAAAAATGGACAACTCAGAATATGTCTAGACCCCAGAGATTTAAACAAAGCTATTAAACGAGAACATTTCAAACTACCAACCAGAGATGAAATCATGTCGCAATTTGCGGGAGCAAAATGGTTCAGTAAATTGGACGCATCTTCAGGATTCTGGCAAATGAAGCTAGATGAGGCCAGCTCAAAGCTTTGTACATTTAATACACCAGAAGGTCGATACAGATTTCTTCAACTACCATATGGAATATTGTCTACTCCAGAAGTATATCACAAAAAGATACACATGATTTTTGAACATATTCCAGGTGTTGAAAAAATGATGGATGACATTATTGTCTCGGGATCTACAAAGGAAGAACATGATTCTAGATTGAGACAAGTAATGGAACTTGTCAAGAAAGTGAATCTAAAGCTAAACAAGGACAAATGTGAATTTGGCGTGAATACACTTACCTTTATGGCCGACGTGGTCTCGGATCAAGGTGTAAAACCAGACCCAAGGAAAATATCAGCCATAGTGAACATGGAACATCCTAACAACAAAGACGACGTCAGAAGATTCCTAGGAATGATTACTTACTTAGGAAAGTGTATTTCTCAACTCTCTGAACGAACAGCCCCTCTTAGATGGTTGTTGGACAAAGATAACGAGTGGATGTGGTCACATGAACAAGAAAAAAGTTGGCAAAACTTGAAACAGATCATTACAGAGCAACCAGTGCTAAAATTCTTTGATCCTGCGAAAAGAATAAGAATTTCAGCAGATGCTTTGCAATTTGGCCTAGGCTCAGTGCTGTTACAAGAACATGAGGATACATGGCAACCAGTAATCTATGCATCAAGAGCACTGACAAGTGCTGAAACAAGGTATGCTCAGATAGAAAAAGAACTGCTAGCGATCACATATGCATGTGAGCGATTTCATCAGTTTGTGTATGGTCAAACTTTTACAGTGGAAACTGACCACAAGCCATTGGTAGCTCTCATGACTAAATCATTACATGACTGTCCCATGAGAATTCAACGAATGCTTATCAGACTACAGAAATATGATGTACACTTGCTGTACTGTCCCGGCAAATACATGTACATTGCTGATACACTTTCTCGTGCTGTGGACAAAAATGAAGGTTCCAAAAGTCTGATGGATGAAGAGATAGAAGCCTATGTTAATTTGATTGTAGCTTCTCTACCAGTGTCTCTTGCAAGGCAAGAACAGATTAGGAAAGAAACTGAGACAGATGACACAATAAAAGTGTTGAAAGATATCATTCTGAAAGGTTGGCCAGCAGAAAAACATGCGTGCCCGCTGTCTATCCATGATTATTGGATGTACCGCAGTGACCTTACAGTTGTCGATGGTATTATTTACAAAGGCAATAGGTTTGTCATACCTGTACGACTAAGAAAAACTATGCTGTGCAAGATACAGAAGGCCACTTAGGAGAAGAAAAATGTAAGCGGAGAGCGAGTGAAGTTATGTATTGGCCAAGAATGAACCAAGACATAGCACAGACTACAGCTACATGTGAATTATGTCTTACGTATAGACTGAAACAACAAGTCGAGCCACTGAGTCCTCACGCAGTGCCAGAGAGACCGTACCAGAAAGTTGGCGCAGATTTGTTTGATTGTAATGGGAAAATGTACAATGTCGTGACTGATTATTACTCTAACTACCCTGAAGTGAAGACACTACATACAACTAGTAAAGCCGTAATCAATTGCATGAAGTCAATCTTTGCAAGGCATGGTGTTCCTATGGAAGTGTTCACTGACAATGGTCCTCAGTTTTCCAGTGCTGAATTTAGACAATTTGCTGATGAGTGGGAATTTGTCCATACTACGTCAAGTCCCCACTATCCATGCTCAAATGGGTTGGTGGAAAGTTCAGTAAAAACTGTAAAGAGTCTCATGAAAAAAGCTCAAGAAGGAAAAGAAGATTTCTACAAAAGTCTTTTAATCTACCGCAGTACACCTTTACAGAATGGTCTTTCTCCTGCACAAATGCTGATGGGAAGGAGGATTAGAGCAAATCTCCAGATACATGATGAACTGCTTAATACACATAACTCAGCGTTGGTCAGACTGAGTAAGGATTGTCAACAGGCGAAACAGAAACTGTTCCATGACAGGCGAGCAAAAAGCTTATCTGATCTAAAATCGGGTGAACAAGTCCATCTCAGAGATCACGAGAAAGGGATTTGGGTGCAGAAAGGTATTGTGCAAGCACAAGTAGCACCAAGATCTTATACTATACGTACAGAGCATGGAACGGAAGTAAGAAGAAATCGGGTGGGTTTAAGATCTCAACCTAACCATAATGAAGACAACATGACTGAAGAATACCCTTCATCTGACATGTATGATGATCCTCATAATGGTGAACAAACCACGATTCTAGAAAGGTCCAACATGGTAGATGAAACACAGACTGTGTATGAAAGACCCAAAAGGGAAATACGCAGACCTGAGAGACTCATTGAAACATGTTAGATGATGTTCTTAATATGATGTTGTTAATTGTTGAATTAAAGCGTACAGGGCTTATCTTTAAAGAAAAGAGGATGTGATGTTAGTGTATTAGAATGCTTAATATTTGTAGACACTCCCTTACTAATCTGTGTAAGCCTGAATCTTCAGTGATGGTCCCTGGGACCAGGGGGATGCTGGGAAGTGGGTGGTCCAGTGTGCAGTGTGTCTGGAGTTGGTGATGGAATAAACAGCACAGCAGTGAACTCACATGTCTCTGTGTCCTTATGGCTGGATTTACAAACATATGAACAAAACAGCCAGCGGCACATGCTATCCCGCTGTACAACACACAGGAGCCTGGTATAGGTATCTCATCGGTAGTCAGCAATGGAAGGTGCTCCATTGTATGCGTCCCACTGCCAGCGTGGGACGCATACAAATATTGCATGCCCAAGGACGTGCAAGAGTTAAAGGGGCCTAGCCTCTTGCGATGGTGTGAAGAGCGCCCGTAGGGCGCAATGAATCACCTAGTATATATATATATATATATATTCTGTTTTTATTGAACATACAACATATGAGGAGGGAAGTTGAGAATAATACATTATAAAAGTAAATTATCGCCGCAGAGAGTAACAGGCTGTTTATTGAGCTATAGTGAATTGTAGGAAACAAATGTAAGGTTACTTGTACTTGGAGAGATGAGTACAGACCCTAAGAACTGAATACTGACACCAATAGTCAGTGTCACTTATCTGGCTGGAGTAGCCACCATGCATAAAAGCGGAGGTCGCATTGGGTGAGTCAGTCCAATAACATGTTTTTCTGCTTGGTCAATTGTTTTGGACATAGGGGGCTATTCAGAGATGGACGCAGCATTTGCTTTCGTAGCAAAATCTGCGTCCATTAGTCATACGCTGGAGCGCCGCCCAGCACAGGTCAAGGCCAACCTGCGATGCATTTGCAATCTACTTGTGAATGCATCGAATAGAGGTCAACCCCTGTCTGAGCAGCCTGGCTGTGTAGGCAGGGGCACCGCCACCATGTTCCCATACGCAGGCACAAAACACAGGTGACGTCATAGGCCAGCCCCAAAAACAGCCACGACACCCATCATCTGGGTGGTGGAACAGAGATCCGGGCCAAGAACCAGACAGCCCTGCCACAGTTTAGCATTTCGTAATAGCAAAACTGTGGCAGGGCAATCTGGGACTTGTAGTTTCACAACAGCAGGAGAGTCACAGGTTGACCAGGCTTGCCCTAGAATATCAGTATATTTCTCTTATGTCCTAGAGGATGCTGTGGTCCATATTACAGGGAAGCTGCTGGCAACAGTTTCCCTGCTTCCGCTGACAGGACACCATTAGCTCCTGAAGGGTACTGAACACAGCCCTTGCCTGGCTGCTGCTCACTCCCACAGCACTGCCGCCACCCCCTAACAGAGCCAGAAGTCAGAAGGCTGGTGAGTATTAACCGGAGACCTGCAGAGAGGGGCCCTCCGGTCATCATGGCGGCATGAAGGTACCAGCGCAGCGCAGGACGCTGCGCAGCAACATGTCTCTCAGCACAGAGTGCAGGGCACGCGGGGGGGGCGCTCTGAGGGACATGATAAATTTTTACTCTCACTGGCAAAATGTACATACATGTGAGCCGCTGATGTACACTACCCCCGCCAGTATAAATATTACTGTGGCTGAACCGCGCCATTACAGGGGGCGGGGCTTTGCCTCAGAATTGCTTGTAACACTCATTTGGCGCCATTTTCTCCTCACAGAGATGCCGGAGCGCTGATCCTACAGGCTGCTTCTCCTCACACATCGCTAATACAAGTACCAGGGTGTTATAGAAAGGGAGGGGAGCACATAATTTATTGAAGTCTGCAGCCTTCACATTCGATAAAAAGCGCTGTTTTGGTATATATGTATATTCATTGTATGTAATACATATAGGGCGCGTGGTGTGGACTGGCAATCCCCTCTGGGTTTCTCTGACAGACTTTAGGTAGATCTTTCCCACTAGCTCCCCTGTGTGTGTGAGTGGTGTGACTGTACACGTGTGTAACATGTCTAGAGAAAGTTCTTCCCAAGAGGAAACCATTTTGGAGGCACAAGAGTGTTCTGAGCCTGTGTGGGTGAGAAAGCTGCACAGTAATATGTAAATTCTCTGAGTCTGAACAACAGACAAAGCAAGACAGTCTGTGGAGGATGCTCTGTTTGCCGATTCCTCCACGTCACCCACTCGGGACCCCTCCTGTTCCCAGAAAAGGTCTCTGACCCAAATTATGCAAAGGGACACTGACACAGATTCCGACACTGAAGTCGACACTGGAGATTTGAGGGGGGTAGATCCCAAACTGGCTAAGAGCATTCAATGTATGATAGTCACTATAAAAGAGGTGTTGGAATTTCCTGACACAACACCTCCACCTGAGGAAAAAGATTATTTTAAATTAAATAAAAAACAGGTGGTGACTTTTCCTCCGTCTAAGGATGGCGTACCCTTTCCCTGAAGAGGATAGGCGTAAGTGGGAGTCACCCCCAATGATAGACACCTCAGTCTCTAGGTTGTCAAAGAAAATCATTTTACCTGCCCCAGGGTCAGCTTCAATAAAAGAACCTGCTGACCGCAAATTAGAGACGACTTTAAAGTCCATCTATGTTGCTACGGGTACGTTCTCAGGCCCGCGATTGCTTCTGCGTGGGTAGGTAACACAGTGGAAAAGTGGGCAGACAATTTAATTAGAAATAATAGTAATAGTGCAACACCGTCTTTTATATAAGACAAGTATTTAATTAAGAAAATTGCACTCACAAACATCAAGTAAAAAACAACATATAGTAAGTTGAAGACACTCCTATGGAATGGACTGCTGCTGAAGGAAACCTTAGGGCATAATCACCGCAAAGTCCCGGTACTCAGGCGTCTCCACCTACTTGGAATTGCAGCTCCACTCCACACGTCCTCGTCCTCACATGCTTCTGAGGAAGGACGTGAGTCCGAAAGCGCTAAAGCAGGGAGTTTGTGAGGACGAGGACGTGTGGAGTGGAGCTGCAATTCCAAGTTGGTGGAGACGCCTGAGTACCGGGACTTTGCGGTGATTATGCCCTAAGGTTTCCTTCAGCAGCAGTCCATTCCATAGGAGTGTCTTCAACTTACTATATGTTGTTTTTTACTTGATGTTTGTGAGTGCAATTTTCTTAATTAAATACTTGTCTTATATAAAAGACGGTGTTGCACTATTACTATTATTTCTTTTTCAAGTAATATATGAATGAGGATTCCTCTACTGAGTGACAGCTTATGTGAGTGGGACTGAGCAAATAAAAACATCATTCGTTTCTTAACAGAGTTGCACTATGTTCTGTATGTTTTTTGTATTTTAGTAATGCTCAAAATCAACCATCTGTGAGATACGAACCCCACAATATTGTATTGTGTAAGCATGGTGTCTGGTGGTAGTAAGTAGCGCCACGTGGATTCATATCAATTTAATGCTTTAACTATTTAGAATCACGGTGAAAGGTTCTATTGGTCTCCAAGGGCTGCCACTAATATTTAAGCGCACTAGGGGTCTTTCTTTTCTTGTTCAGACAATTTAATTGTTAATATTGACACGGTCGATAAAGATGATATGCTGTAAATTCTAGGTCATATCAAAGATTCTGCAGGTTACTTGGTTGAAGCTATGAAGGACATAGGCTTACTGAGCTCAAGGGCCTCTACTATGGCGATTTCAGCCACAGGGTGCTCTGGGTCCGCCAATGGAATGCTGACGCTGAATCCAAAAGAAATATTGGGCGCTCCTCTACAATGGTGAGGCCCTCTTTGGAAACTAGATGCCATGATATCAACTACTACATGTGGCAAGTCAGCATTTCTGCCGTCGGCAGCTACACCGGTTTAAAAAAAAAAAGTATATTATTCTAATACTATGCAGTCCTTTCGGCCCAACAAGTACAAAAAGGCTAAGAGTACCCCTTTTGTCACAGGAAAAGGGAGAGGAAAAGGTAGAAAATCTACAACACCGTCAAGCTCCCAGGAGCAGAAGTCAGCAACTACTTCTGCAAAAGCCACAGCATGATGCTGGGGCTCCTCTGCGGGAGTGCGATCGGGTGGGGGCACGTCTATTATATTTCAGCCAGGTCTGGCTTCTCTCAGACCTGGATCCTTGGATATTACAGATAGTATCCCAAGGTTACAGGTTGGAATTTCAAGACCTTCCCCCATGCCTATTTTTCAAATCAGCCTTGCCAGTTTCTGCTCAGGACGGCACAAATGTCCTGAACGCAATACACAATTTATTTCAAGACAAAATAATTGCCTTGGTTCCTGCCGATCAAAAAAACCAAAGGTTTTTATTCAAGCCTGTTTGTGGTGCCGAAGCCGGATGGCTCGGTCAGACCGATTTTAAACCTAAAATCTCTCAATCTTTATTTGAAAAGGTTCAAATTGAAGATGGAATCCTTGAGAGCGGTGATTTCCAGCTTGGAAGAAAAGGAATTTCTGGTGTCGGTGGACATCAAGGATGCTTACTTGCATGTCCGCATTTACCCGCCACATCAAGCATACCTGAGGTTTGCGGTTCATGATTGCCACTACCAATTCCAGACATTACCGGTCGGGCTCTCCACGGCTTCGAGAATATTCACCAAGGTGATGGCGGAGATGATGGTTCCATACTTGGACGATCTCCTCATAAAAGCGAGATCCAGGGACAAGCTACTCCAGAACATAGCATTGCCCCCGAAGGTGCTTCAACAGCACGGTTGGATCATCGACTTTCCAAAATCGCAGTTGGGACCGACAATGAGATTATACTTTTTGGGAATGATACTGGACACCGAGATACAGAGAGTATTTCTACCAGTGGAAAAGGCTCAGGAGATCCAGAGCATGGTCAAACAATGTTTGAGACCAAGAACAGTATCAATTCATCAGTGCATTCGCCTGTTGGGGAAAATGGTAGCGGCTTACGAGGCACTACAATATGGCCAATTCCATGCCAGGGTCTTCCAGTGGGACCTACTGGACAAGTGATCCGGGTCGCATCTCCACATGCATCAAAGGAAAACCTTTTCAGCGAAAACCAGAATTTCGCTTCTGTGGTGGCTACAAATGTCTCACCTCCTGAAGGGATGCAGGTTCGGGATTCAGGCCTGGATCCTGGTGACCACGGATGCAAGTCTCTAAGGATGGGGAGCAGTCACGCAAGGCGAAAGTTTCCAAGGAAGATGTTCAAGTTAAGAAACTCGCCTTCACATAAACATTCTGGAGTTGAGAGCTGTGTACAACAGTCTTCATCAAGCGGCACACCTTCTTCAAGGTCGTCCCATACAGATCCAGTCAGACAATGTAACGGCAGTAGCTTACATAAACCGTCAAGGCGAAACAAAAAGCAGAGCAACAATGCCAGAGGTGACAAAGATACTCCTCTGGGCAGAAAGACATGCAAAAGCTCTGTCGGCAATATTCATTCTGAGAGTGGACAACTGGGAAGCAGACTTCCTCAGCAGACACAATCTCCATCAAGGAGAATGGGGCCTCCACCCAGAAGTCTTTGCGGAGGTGGCAAATTGTTGGGGTGTTCCTCAAGTTTATATGATGGCATCACACCTCAACAAGAAGCTACAGAAATATTGTTCCAGGTCAAGAGACCCACAAGCAATAGCGATAGATGCACTGGTGACCCAGTGGGTGTTTCGGTCGGTGTATCTGTTTCCTCCACTTCCATTTATTCCAAAAGTTCTCAAGATCATCAGAAGAACAGGAGTTCGAGCAATATTCATTGATTCAGACTGACCAAAGAGGGCTTGGTATCCAGATCTTCAAGAGTTATTAATGGAAGATCCTCGGCCTCTTCCTCTTCGCGAGTACCTGTTTCAGCAGGGGCCGTTAGTTTATCAGGACTTACCACGGTTGCGTTTGACGGCATGGCTGTTGAGCGCCAGATCCCAGCCCGTAAGGGTATTCCCAATGAAGTCATTCCCACACTTATTCTGGCCAGGAAAGGGGTAACGTCCAAACATTACCATCGTATTCGGAGAAAATATGTATCTTGGTGTGTATCCAAGAAGTCTCCTGCGGTGGAGTTTCAATTAGGACGACTTCTCCTATTTCTACAGGCAAGTGTGGATGCTGGATTGAGGATCTATCAAGGTTCAGATTTCGGCCTTGTTAGTTTTCTTTCAGAAAAAATTAGCTTCTCTTCCTGAGGTCCAGACGTTCGTGAAAGGGGTTCTGCGCATCCAACCTCCCTTTGTGCCTCCTGCGGCGCCAGGGGATCTTAATGTGGTGTTGCAGTTCCTTAAATTGGACTGTTTTGAGCCTCTGCAAGAGGTGGAGTTAAAGTTCTCACTTGAAAAGTGGTCATGCTGTTGGCCTTGGCTTCAGGCAGACGAGTGTCTGAGTTAGGAGCTCTGTCACAGAGTCCTTATTTGATATTTCATGAAGATAGGGCTGATATGTCCGTCTCCTCGGGCACAGTTCCTATACTGAGGTCTGGAGGAGGGGCATAGAGGGAGAAGCCAGTTCACACTGTTGAAAAGTCTTAAAGTGCCGAAGGCTCCTGCGGAACCGTCTATACCCCATGGTACTAAAATGGACCCCATCATCCTCTACGGACTACGAGAAAAGGATTTACCGGCAGGTAATTAAAATCCTATTTTTTCACGTCATCCCTAAGTTAAAAGTTTTTTATCGAGAAATTTAGAAAATAAATGTTAAATTAAGTAAATTGTGATTCTCCAGTATATCTTTGTCAGGCTCAGTTATATGGTGGCAGAGAGGGTTCCGCTTGTGTTGGTCACATATTATATGATTGGCAGCCACCAGCACTGGTTATGCCTGTCATATTGATCATAAATTATGTGATTTGGTTCTGGAACACCAGCCCGTGGCACCCCTCCATGTGGCGGTATCCAGATGATAGGTCGGCACTAATTAAGTCAATAAGTCAGCCCCATATGGTCAACATGCATTACGTCGACATGGTCAAAAGGTCAACAGTGCTTAAGGTCGACAGGTACAAAAGGTCGATAGATTCAAATGGTTGACATGACAATGGTCGACAAGTTTTTGGGAATTTTTTTCATCCTTTGCCATCCACGTGACCTATAATTGGAAATAGTAAACTGTGCCAAGCTCAGCGAGGCTCCTTGCCGGAAGCATGGCGAGCGATCGATGTGCCACATGCGGTTTAACAAACAAATGTATGTGTCGACTTTTTGTACCTATCAACCTTTCACTTGTCTACCTCTCCCATGTCGACCATGTTGCAATGCTGAGGTCTATCGTCTGGGAAAAATGCTTGATTTTGACATTTAAAGTTGTGATGCAGCGTTTATGTGACGGCATCACTCCTTGTCCTGTAAGGGCTCTGCAGCTATTATTACATTCATCTCTAGGAGTAGTGATGACATTTAGTATACAGTTGCTACAGTTCCCCTTAGGATGTGGTTGGGGCAGGAACACTGATGGGGGTGTGTCCATCACCTATGGAGGTGCTGGGCTTCCCCCAAATTCTTCCTTTAATGTGAACAGATTCACGCGGCAGTGGCAACAATACAGCAGGCAGACTGGTTTACCACGGCTCCGATAAAGAGGCTGGGGGCATTTTGACATCTGAGTACACTGGAGCAGAAACAGATCCCCCTCCTCCCTCCTTTGGGGTATTGCGCACTTTTGCTGTTTCTCTTAGGAAGATAATAGACCCACTTTCTACAGTCCACATGGTACAGATGATGCTGTTCAGTTACACTTCCTTCACCACACTTAGGCTGGGTACACACCTGGCCAACGAGTTTGGCCAATCTGCTGACCTATCCAATGATTGGTAAGTGCATATACACTTACCAATCGTCCACCTGATGTGTCGTGCCTGATGTCACAACTGGGCGGGTATTTACATGTGAGATGTCAGTCTCCGGTGGTTCTTCCTGCAAGTATATCGGCCGCCCGTACACACAGCCAGATGCACCGATATATCTGTAGATACATCGCCCATTGGCTGTGATCCAGGGCCGATGCAATATGTCTGTGAACGATGTAGTTCACAGGCATTTTGGGGTTACACACACGCCGATGGGCTCGCTATATATCGACCGTTCGAATGAACAGCAGAGATATCGCTCAGTGTGTACCCAGCTTGTCTGACCCTCTCAGCAACAGAATTGGCCACTCAGCTGTGCACTTGTGTTTATATCTTGGGATCCATCTTTTCCTCAGGAATACCAGGCTGGCGTCCTCATCTCCCCCGTTCCTTTCACCTGTTATGTGCAGCGATTTGGACATAGAGGAACATTTATTTTATGAAATAGAAGGGATTTAGAAGGATACTGCTAAATCATTATCAAAAACCTCCTCTCACCCCCTGCAGCCATGCCTCCGTGCACTCACCATGTGGTTGTACAGCAGCCACGTCCCCATTCTAATCAAGGAGAATGAGAAAATTGTCACTTTTGTGCCCCTCCCCCTTTTCACTCTTACACAGATAATCAGCATAAATGGGCGGGGCTTCTGAATCTAGCAGAGCAGTGGATGAGTGGTGTGAGGAGAAGTGCAAAGCCCTGGTCATATATGTTACAGAAGTGGGAGGGGTTACGCTTTATTCAGTGATGCCACACAAGCGCAGCTGGCATGCTTTGCTGTGATGTTTATGCCCCCCCCATTAGCTAACATGCTGCATATAGTAGGAGTAGGGCTGTACCCTGTATATAAGTCATACATACACTGCACATGCACTTTTTTTTTTTTTTTGAGTAACAAATTCTGTGGCAATCAGAGCCAGATTAAGGCTCCTGGGGGCCCGGGGTACTTAAGAAAAGGGGGAACCCTAAGGACTATATATATATATATATATATATATATAGCATGCATTCACACACACACACGCACACACACACACACACACACACACAGTTTGCATATATACAACACTCACAGCATACCTACGAACACACACACAGTCACACAAAGCATACCTACAGTACAAACACAAACATCCACGCACACAGCATACATACACACAGCTTACATACTGTACATATGCACACACTACAGCACTAACCAAGGAAGGAGGAGAAGAGGAGTAGGAGATTCACTACCGAAGCCCATGTGAGTGGAGCTGCTGCTGCTGCACATGCTCAGTAGCTCTCGGCCTCTGCTGTGTGTATACAATGTATCCAGTGCAGAGAGCTCTGCTCTGCTGATAAGAGCTCTCTGTGATGAGCACTGTACATGCGCTCCGATTGTGCCCTCATGTGGCCTTGGCCGGTGCAGAGCCGGAGACAAGACTGTCTCCGTCTCTGAAAAACGAATTTGGGGCCTAATTCAGACCTGATCGTAAATGTGCGAAAAAACGCACATCTACAGTCGAAATCTTTGACATGTGGGGGGACGCCCTACATGCCGGGTCCTGCCAGCCCCCCTTGCAGGCACAGCGGCGATGCTTTTGCAACTGCCGAGTAGCAGCACACAGTACACAGCTCAACTGCGGAGGTGGGCGGATATCCACCATGTTTTTGGTAGCAACAGCTGCGTGTGACCTCATGCAGTCATCGCGATACGACACAACCACACGGACACGCCTTCGTCTGGACCGCTCCTCGAAAATGCTGCACAACACCGCCGTCACATCCCACGACAGTCTCTGCCTATCAATCAGGCACAGATGATCTCACAATTGAGTTGCTGTCATGTGCGGCGGGCGAGCCGTGCAACCGCACGGGGCGCCCGCCGCGGCACTTCTTCAGCGCTAAATCCCCCCTTCCATCTCCTCCCGAGTGCCCAGCTCAGGGGGCGGGGTTTCGCGTCATTCCGCAAAACCCCGCCCCCCGAGCTGGGTGCTCGGGAGGAGAGAGAAGGGGGAGCCAAGCCGGCCGGCACCGCGCAGACGAGGGAGAGGCGGCTGAAGAGCGGGAAGAACCGCTTCAAATGCAAGTCAGCCCCTCTCCCTCTCTCTCACTCCCTCCCTCCCTCCCACCCCTCCCCCCCCCCCACCTGCCGTACTGTGTAAATTGGGGACACCTGTCTTCGGAATGTGTAAAATGGGGACACTTGCCTGCCGTAATATGTAAAATAGGGAGGCAGTATGCCGGAATGTGTAAATTGGGGACTCTTGCTCGCCGTGATGTGTAAAATGGGGACACGTGCCTGCCGCAATGTGTAAAATGGGGACACTTTCCTGCCGCAATGTGTAAAATGGGGGCACTTTCCTGCCACAATGTGTAAAATGGGGACACTTGCCTGCCGGAATGTGTAAAATGGGGACACTTTCCTGCCGTACTATGTAAAATGGGGGCACTTTCCTGCCACAATGTGTAAAATGGGGACACTTGCCTGCCGTACTGTGTAAAATGGGGACACTTGCCTGCCGCAATGTGTAAAATGGGGACACTTGCCTGCCGTTCTGTGTAAAATGGGGACATGTGCCTACCGCAATGTGTAAAATGGGGGCACTTTCCTGCCACAATGTGTAAAATGGGGACACTTTCCTGCCGCAATGTGTAAAATGGGGGCACTTTCCTGCCACAATGTGTAAAATGGGGACACTTTCCTGCCGCAATGTGTAAAATGGGGACACTTTCCTGCCGCAATGTGTAAAATGGGGACACTTTCCAGCCGCAATGTGTAAAATGGGGGCACATGCATGCCGCAATGTGTAAAATGGGGACACTTTCCAGCCGCAATGTGTAAAATGGAGGCACGTGCCTGCCGCAATGTGTAAAATGGGGACACTTGCCTGCCGTGCTGTGTAAAATGGGGTCGCGTGCCTGCTGTAATGTGTAAAATGAGGCCTTTTTTTTCTTTTAATCCTGTGGTGGCCGTGATGATGAGATCAGATGAGGCCACGCCCATCTTAAAGCCATGCCCATTTTAACGAGGCCACGCCCCCTTGCCGGGAGCGCGCACGAATGGCTTTCCTCTTTATATCTATGGGGGGGGGGGGCGCATTTTTAAATCTTGCACTGTGAGCCAAATTGGCTAGAAAAACGGCCCTGCGCACGCGCAGTGTGGCTGCTACTCGTGCGCACACTCCACTGGGCTTCAGCCTGCATACATTGCCGCTGCAGAGACCAGGTCTGTATTAGGCCCTTGGTGCAGCAGGAGGGCCCCTTAAGGCCAGGTGGCCTGGGGTAATGTATCCCCTGGACCCTCCACCCCCCTTCATCTGACTCTGGTAGCAATAAGTTTGTCTTGCTATCCGTTCAGATGGTCGACAGTGTTAAGGAGACACTCATTAGGTCGACCACTAATGGTCGACATTGACATGGTCGACATGGACAAATGTTCGACACATGAAAGGTCGACACATTTACACTTTACCATCCACGTGGACTACTATTGGGAATGGTAACCTGTGCCGAGCGCAGCGGTAGCAGAACGAGGCACCTTGCCAGCAGCATGGAGAGCGAAGCGAGCCATGCAAGGGGACGCGGTACACTAATTGGGGTTCCTGGTCATGTTACGGGAAAAATGACACCAAGAACAGTCCAAAAATCCATGTCGACCTTTTCATGTGTTTCGTCCATTTTCATGTGTCGACCATTGGTCTATGTCGACTATGCCAATGTCGACCATTAGAGGTCAAGCTAATGAGTGTCGACCTTAACATTGTCAACCATTCATACCGAAACCATTTGTCTTTTGGTCTTTTGGAAGTATTACCTGCTTTGTACACTTCAGAGACATTGGGACCCATTCTTCCAGTGAGATTTTTTATGACACTTGTGTGCATCCCATTTTATATTGCCGCAGTATCTGGTTCTGAGATTCAGGGCTGTGACAGGGACATAGTAAGACATTTAGGTTATTCTTCTTGAGCCACATCAATGTTGTTCTACCTTCGGGTCTGGCATCATTGTCCTGCTACAGTATACACAATATAGCAACACCTATAGAGACCTATGGGGGCTGCTATTGCGATTGGAGACTGATTCTGAATGTATTATTCCCATAATCACAACAGATGTCTCCGACAGTGGAGGAACTACCACCAAAGCAAGCTGTGCCTTGCACTGGGGCCCGCCACTGTCAAGGGGCCCATAGCCAGCGGCATGTAATGAGTCAAACTGACTCATTAAATGCTGCTGTGTGCTACGGGCCACTGCTGCCTGCTGAGGAGAGGAGCGCAGCGGCCACGGAGGGGGGGGGTAGGAGGAGGAGGGAGCTGCAGCAGCACCGTGTAATTGGTGGAGGCGCGGCAGCAGCTGTCCCTCTCCTTCACCACAGGCTGTCCTCCGCCGCTGTGAATGCTGGGAAGCGCATCCCAGCATTCAAAGCGGCGGAGGTCAGCCTATGGCGACGGAGAGGGACAGCTGCAGCAGCGCCTCCACCAATTACACAGTGCTGCTGCTGCTCCCTCCTCCTCCTTCTCCCCTGCCCGGGATCTGCTAGAAGCTGCTGCACCGAGGAGCCTGACTGCTAGCGGAGACAGTAAGTATAATCTATTCTTTCTTTCTTTCTTTCTTTCTTTCTTTCTTTCTTTCTTTCTATTCTGTGTGTCTGCCTTAATGTGTAAAAAGGGGGACACTGTCTGTCGTAATGTGTAAAAAGGGGGATGCTGTCTGCCGTTATGTGTAAAAATGGGATGCTGTCTGCCGTAATGTGTAAAAAAGGGGACACTGTTTGCTGTAATGTGTAAAAAGGAGAAGCTGTCTGCCGTAATGTGTAAAAATGGGGACTCTGTCTGCTGTAATGTGCAAAAAGGGAATCTGTCTGCCGTAATGTGTAAAATGGGTACGCTGTCTGCCGTAATGTGTAAAAAGGGGACGCTGTCTGCCATGATGTGTAAAAGAAGGCACTGTCTTCCGTAATGTGTAAAAAGAGTACGCTATCTGCCGTAATGTGTAAAAAAGGGGACGCTGTCTGCAATAATGTGTAAAAAAGGGGACTGTCTACCGTAATGTGTAAAAAGGGGAATCTGTCTGTCGTAATGTGTAAAAGGTGGACTCTGTCTGCTGTAATGTGTAAAAAGGGGACGCTGTCTGCCGTAATGTGTAAAAAGGGGACGCTGTCTGCCGTAATGTGTAAAAAAGGGGATGCTGTCTGCCGTAATGTGTAAAAAAGGGGACTCTGTCTGCCGTAATGTGTAAAAAGGGGAATCTGTCTGCCGTAATGTGTAAAAGGTGGACTCTGTCTGCCGTAATGTGTAAAAAGGGGACGCTGTCTGCCGTAATGTGTAAAAAGGGGGCGCTGTCTGCCGTAATGTGTAAAAAGGGTAAGCTGTTTGCCGTAATGTGTAAAGAGGGGACGCTGTCTGCCGTAATGAGTAAAAGGAGGCGCTGTCTGCCATAATGTGTAAAAAGGTGACGCTGTCTGCCGTAATGTGTAAAAAGGGAGACGTTGTCTGCCGTAATGTGTAAAAGGAGGACTCTGTCTGCCGCAATGGGTAAAAAGGGGGCGCTGTCTGCCGTAATGTGTGCAAAGGGTAAGCTGTCTGCCGTAATGTGTAAAAAGGTGACGCTGTCTGCCGTAATGTGTAAAAAGGGAGACGTCTGCCGTAATGTGTAAAAGGTGGACTCTGTCTGCCGTAATGTGTAAAAAGGTGGCGCTGTCTGCCGTAATGTGCACAAAGGGTAAGCTGTCTGCCGTAATGTGTAAAAAGGGGACGCTGTCTGCCGTAATGTGTAAAAGGGGACGCTGTCTGCCGTAGTGTGTAAAAGGAGGCGCTGTCTGCCGTAATGTGTAAAAAGGTCACGCTGTCTGCCGTAATGTGTAAAAAGGGAGACGTTGTCTGCCGTAATGTGTAAAAAGGGGACTTTGTCGGCCGTAATGTGTAAAAAGGGGACGCTGTCTGCCGTAATGTGTAAAAAGGGGACGCTTTCTGCCGTGATGTGTAAAAGGAGGCTCTGTCTGCCGTAATGTGTAAAAAGGGGACGCTGTCTGCCGTAATTTGTAAAAGGTGGACTCTGTCTGCCGTAATGTGTAAAAGTGGGATGCTGTCTGCCGTAATGTGTAAAAAGGGGGCGCTGTCTGCCGTAATGTGTAAAAAGGGGACGCTGTCTGCCGTAATGTGTAAAAAGGGGATGCTGTCTGCCGTAATGTGTAAAAGGAGGCGCTGTCTGCCATAATGTGTAAAAAGATGACGCTGTCTGCCGTAATGTGTAAAAAGGGAGACATTGACTGCCGTAATGTGTAAAAAGGGGACTCTGTTGGCCGTAATGTGTAAAAAGGGGACGCTGTTTGCCGTAATGTGTAAAAAGGGGACGCTGCCTGCCGTGATGTGTAAAAGGATGCCCTGTCTGCCGTAAAGTGTAAAAAGGGGACGCTGTCTGCCGTAATGTGTAAAAAGGGTACGCTGTCTACCGTAATGTGTAAAAAAGGGACTCTGTCTGCCGTAATGTGTAAAAGGTGGACTCTGTCTGCCGTAATGTGTAAAAAGGGGATACTGTCTGCCGTAATGTGTAAAAAGGGGATGCTGTCTGCCGTAATGTGTAAAAAGGGGACGCTGTCTGCCGTAATGTGTAAAAAGGGTTAGCTGTCTGCCGTAATGTGTAAAAAGGGGACACTGTCTGCCGTAATGTGTAAAAAAGGGGAATGTCTGCCGTAATGTATAAAAAGGGGAATCTGTCTGCCGTAATGTGTAAAAGGAGGACTCTGTCTACTGTAATGTGTAAAAAGGGGACGCTGTCTGCCGTAATGTGTAAAAAGGGGACGCTGTCTGCCGTAATGTGTAAAAAAGGGGACGCTGTCTGCCGTAACGTGTAAAAAAGGGGACTCTGTCTGCCGTAATGTGTAAAAAGGGAAATCTGTCTGCCGTAATGTGTAAAAGGTGGACTCTGTCTGCCGTAATGTGTTAAAAGGGGACGATGTCTGCCGTAATGTGTAAAAATGGGGCGCTGTCTGCCGTAATGTGTACAAAGGGTAAGCTGTCTGTCGTAATGTGTAAAAAGGGGACGCTGTCTGCCATAATGTGTAAAAGGAGGCGCTGTCTGCCGTAATGTGTAAAAAGATGACGCTGTCTGCCGTAATGTGTAAAAAGGGAGACGTTGTCTGCCGAAATGTGTAAAAAGGGGACTCAGTCAGCTGCAATGTAAAAAAAGTAGACTCTGTCTGCCGTAATGTGTAAAAAGGGGACGCTGTCTGCCGTAATGTGTAAAATGGGGGCGCTGTCTGCCGTAATGTGTAAAAAGGTGACGCTGTCTGACGTAATGTGTAAAAAGGGAGACGTTGTCTGCCGTAATGTTAAAAGGTGGACTCTGTCTGCCGTAATGTGTAAAAAGTGGACGCTGTTTGCCGTAATGTGTAAAAAGGGGGCGCTGTCTGCCGTAATGTGTCAAAGGAGGCGCTGTCTGCTGTAATGTGTAAAAAGGTGACGCTGTCAGCCGTAATGTGTAAAAAGGGAGACGTTGTCTGCCGTAATGTGTAAAAGGTGGACTCTGTCTGCCGTAATCTGTAAAAAGCGGACGCTGTCTGCCGTAATGTGTAAAAAAGGGATGCTGTCTGCCGTAATGTGTAAAAGGTGGACTCTGTCTGCCGTAATGTGTAAAAGGTGGACTCTGTCTGCTGTAATGTGTAAAAAGGTGACGCTGTCTGCCGTAATGTGTAAAAAGGGAGACGTTGTCTGCTGTAATGTGTAAAAAGGGGACTCTGTCGGCCGTAATGTGTAAAAAGGGGACGCTGTCTGCCGTGATGTGTAAAAAGGGGACGCTGTCTGCTGTGATGTGTAAAAGGAGGCGCTGTCTGCAATAATGTGTAAAAAGGGGACGCTGTCTGCCGTAATGTGTAAAAAGGGGACGCTGTCTGCCGTAATGTGTAAAAAAGGGACTCTGTCTGCCGTAATGTGTAAAAGGTGGACTCTTTCTTCCGTAATGTGTAAAAAAGGGATGCTGTCTGCCGTAATGTGTAAAAAGGGGACGCTGTCTGCCGTAATGTGTAAAAAGGGTAAGCTGTCTACCGTAATGTGTAAAAAGGGGAATCTGTCTGCCGTAATGTGTAAAAGGTGGACTCTGTCTGCTGTAATGTGTAAAAAGGGGACGCTGTCTGCCATAATGTGTAAAAAGGGGACGCTGTCTGCCGTAATGTGTAAAAAAGGGGACGCTGTCTGCCGTAATGTGTAAAAAAGGGGACTCTGTCTGCCGTAATGTGTAAAAAGGGGAATCTGTCTGCCGTAATGTGTAAAAGGTGTACTCTATCTGCCGTAATGTGTTAAAAGGGGACGCTGTCTGCCGTAATGTGTAAAAAGGGGGCGCTGTCTGCCGTAATGTGTACAAAGGGTAAGCTGTCTGTCGTAATGTGTAAAAAAGGGGACTCTGTCTGCCGTAATGTGCAAAAAGGGGAATCTGTCTGCCATAATGTGTAAAAGGTGTACTCTATCTGCCGTAATGTGTTAAAAGGGGACGCTGTCTGCCGTAATGTGTAAAAAGGGGGCGCTGTCTGCCGTAATGTGTACAAAGGGTAAGCTGTCTGTCGTAATGTGTAAAAAGGGGACGCTGTCTGCCGTAATGTGTAAAAAGGGGGCGCTGTCTGCCGTAATGTGTACAAAGGGTAAGCTGTCTGCCGTAATGTGTAAAAAGGTGACGCTGTCTGCCGTAATGTGTAAAAAGGGAGACGTCTGCCGTAATGTGTAAAAGGTGGACTCTGTCTGCCGTAATGTGTAAAAAGGGTAAGCTTTCTGCCGTAATGTGTAAAAAGGGGACGCTGTCTGCCGTAATGTGTAAAAGGAGGCGCTGTCTGCCGTAATGTGTAAAAAGGGTACCCTGTCTGCCGTAATGTGTTAAAAGGGGACGCTGTCTGCCGTAATGTGTAAAAAGGGGGTGCTGTCTGCCGTAATGTGTACAAAGGGTAAGCTGTCTGCCGTAATGTGTAAAAAGGGGATGCTGTCTTCCGTAATGTGTCAAAGGAGGCGCTGTCTGCCGTAATGTGTAAAAAGGGGACCCTGTCTGCCGTAATGTGTTAAAAGGGGACGCTGTCTGTCGTAATGTGTAAAAAGGGGACGCTGTCTGCCGTAATGTGTAAAAGGAGGCGCTGTCTGCCGTAATGTGTAAAAAGGGGACGCTGTCTGCCGTGATGTGTAAAAGGAGGCGCTGTCTGCCGTAATGTGTAAAAAGGGGACGCTGTCTGCCGTAATGTGTAAAAAAGGGGACTCTGTCTGCCGTAATGTGTAAAAGGTGGACTCTGTCTGCCGTAATGTGTAAAAAGGGGACCCTGTCTGCCGTAATGTGTTAAAAGGGGACGCTGTCTGTCGTAATGTGTAAAAAGGGGACGCTGTCTGCCGTAATGTGTAAAAGGTGGCGCTGTCTGCCGTAATGTGTAAAAAGGGGACGCTGTCTGCCGTGATGTGTAAAAGGAGGCGCTGTCTGCCGTAATGTGTAAAAAGGGGACGCTGTCTGCCGTAATGTGTAAAAAAGGGGACTCTGTCTGCCGTAATGTGTAAAAGGTGGACTCTGTCTGCCGTAATGTGTAAAAAGGGGACCCTGTCTGCCGTAATGTGTTAAAAGGGGACGCTGTCTGCCGTAATGTGTAAAAAGGGGGCGCTGTCTGCCGTAATGTGTACAAAGGGTAAGCTGTCTGCCGTAATGTGTAAAAAGGGGATGCTGTCTTCCGTAATGTGTAAAAGGAGGCGCTGTCTGCCGTAATGTGTAAAAAGGGGACCCTGTCTGCCGTAATGTGTTAAAAGGGGACGCTGTCTGTCGTAATGTGTAAAAAGGGGACGCTGTCTGCCGTAATGTGTAAAAGGAGGCGCTGTCTGCCGTAATGTGTAAAAAGGGGACGCTGTCTTCCGTGATGTGTAAAAGGAGGCGCTGTCTGCCGTAATGTGTAAAAAGGGGACGCTGTCTGCCGTAATGTGTAAAAAAGGGGACTCTGTCTGCCGTAATGTGTAAAAGGTGGACTCTGTCTGCCGTAATGTGTAAAAAGGGGATGCTGTCTTCCGTAATGTGTAAAAAGGGGACGCTGTCTGCCGTAATGTGTAAAAAGGGGACGCTGTCTACCGTAATGTGTAAAAGGAGGCGCTGTCTGCCGTAATGTGTAAAAAGGGGACCCTCTCTGCCGTAATGTGTAAAAAGGGAGACACTGTCTGCCGTAATGTGTAAAAAAGGGGACTCTTGTTGGCCGTAATGTATAAAAAGGGGAATCTGTCTGTCGTAATGTGTAAAAGGTGGACTCTGTCTGCCATAATGTGTAAAAAGGGGACGCTGTCTGCTGTAATGTGTAAAAAGGGGACGCTGTCTGCCGTAATGTGGAAAAGGTGGACGCTGTCTGCCGTAATGTGTAAAAAGGGGAATCTGTCCGCCGTAAGGTGTAAAAGGGGCTCTACCTGAGCAGGTCCCCCTCACCAGATCCTCTCCAGGGGTGAGGAGGTGGACTTGGATGGGATGAGGGGGGTGGCAAACCCCCCCCCCGAACTTCACCCATTTCACACGGGTCCGAGGCAGACTCGGATCCTGCCGCCTTGCTCGGTTAACCCAAGCGCGCCCGAACGTCATGATCCCGCGGTCGGATTCTCGCGAGATTCGTATTCTATATAAAGAGCCGCGCGTCGCCGCCATTTTTCACTCGTGCATTGGAGATGATCGTGAGAGGACGTGGCTGGCGTCCTCTCAGTTTCTGCAAATATCTGTGCTCAGTGTGCTGCAAATATCTGTGCTCAGTGTGCTGCAAGTGCAAATACCTACGTTTTCTGCCTGAAAAACGCTCCATATCTGACTGTGCTCAGTGTGCTGCAAATATCTGTGATCAGTGTGCTAATTGCTTTTATGTGGGGACTGGGGACCAGCAGTATTATATAGTAGGAGGACAGTGCAGAGTTTTGCTGACCAGTGACCACCAGTATTATACGTTCTCTGCCTGAAAAACGCTCCATATCTGTGCTGCATTGTAGTATATAGTAGGAGGACAGTGCAGAATTTTGCTGACCACCAGTATATATATATAGCAGTACGGTACAGTAGTCCATTGCTCTACCTCTGTGTCGTCAAGTATACTATGCATCCATACCTGTGCTGCATTTTAGTTGTGCGCAATATATAGTAGGAGGACAGTGCAGAAATTTGCTGACCACCAGTATATATATAGCAGTACGGTACAGTAGTCCACTGCTCTACCTCTGTGTTGTCAAGTATACTATGCATCCATACCTGTGCTGCATTTTAGTTGTACGCAGTATATAGTAGGAGGACATTGCAGAATTTTGCTGACCACCAGTATATATATAGCAGTACGGTACAGTAGTCCACTGCTCTACCTCAGTGTCGTCAAGTATACTACAAAAGTACAGTAAAATGACCCAAAAATCAAAATTAAAAGCGTCTGATGAGAAGCGTAAACTTGCCAATATGCCATTTACGACACAGAGTAGCAAGGAACTGCTGAGGCCCTGGCCTATGTAGTGGTTAAGCTTCACATGAGGATGGAAGCACTCATCCTCTTGCTAGAAAACTGCAGTGCCACTCCTAGAATGGCCAGGTGTTTGTGTCGGCCACTTGTGTCGCTTAGCTTAGCCATCCAGCGACCTTGGTGCACCTCTTTTTTTCTTTGCATCATGTGCTGTTTGGGGACTATTTTTTTGAAGTGCCATCCTGTCTGACACTGCAGTGCCACTCCTAGATGGGCCAGGTGTTTGTGTCGGCCACTTGGGTCGCTTAGCTTAGTCACACAGCTACCTCATTGCGCCTCTTTTTTTCTTTGCATCATGTGCTGTTTGGGGCCAATTTTTTTGAAGTGCCATCCTGTCTGACACTGCAGTGCCACTCCTAGATGGGCCAGGTGTTTGTGTCGGCCACTTGGGTCGCTTAGCTTAGTCATCCAGCTACCTCGGTGCAAATTTTAGGACTAAAAATAATATTGTGAATTGTGAGGTGTTCAGAATAGACTGAAAAAAAGTGGAAATTATGGTTATTGAGGTTAATAATACTATGGGATCAAAATGACCCCCAAATTCTATGATTTAAGCTGTTTTTGAGGGGTTTTTGTAAAAAAACACCCGAATCCAAAATACACCCGAATCCAACAAAAAATTTTCAGGGAGGTTTTGCCAAAACGCGTCCAAATCCAAAACACGGCCGCGGAACCAAATCCAAAACCAAAACACAAAACCCGAAAAATGTCCGGTGCACATCACTAGTTTGTGAGGGACAGATCATGTCAAACTAACTTAATTAGCTTCTATGAGGAAGTGAGCGATAATCTTGACCAGGGAAAAGCAGTGTATGTGGTCTATTTAGATTTTGCAAAAGCCTTCGATACAGTGCCTCACAGGAGACTGATCATCAAATTAAAGGAACTTGGCCTAGGAAATACTATTTGTACATGGATAGGTAATTGACTGGATAACAGGGTACAACAAGTAGTGGTCAATGGGATGTCCTCCAGCTGGGCACCAGTAGTCAGCGGAATGCCACAAGGGTCTGTACTTGACCCACTACTGTTCAATATATTTATTAATGATCTAGGAATAGTCCTGGGAAGCACAGTGTCATTCTTTGCAGATGATACTAAACTGTGTAATGTAATTAATTCAGAAATAGATGTGGGGTCTCTACAGAATGACTTACTTAAACTTGAAACCTGGGTGTCTAAATGGGGAATGAGGTTCAATATTGAAAAATGCAAAATTATGCTCTTTGGGATTAAAAATAAACTTGCATACTACACACTTAATGGGGAAAATATAGGGGTAACAGTACTGGAAAAAGATTTGGGGGTGCTCATACATAATAGGCTTAATAACAGTACACAATGTCAAAATGCAGCAAAGAAGGCAAGTAAAGTGCATGCGTGCATAAAACAGTGCATTGAGACAAGGGATGAGGATGTAATCCTGCCACTGTACAAATCATTGGTATGTCCTCACCTGGAATATTGTGTTAAATTTTGGGCACCATATTATAAAAAAGATATCGGGGAGCCCGAAAGAGTTCAAAGGCAAGCTACTAAACCAGGGGTGGGCAATTAATTTCTATAGGGGGCCACATGAAAAATCTGAACTGTGTTGGAGGGCTGAACCAATGATGCTGATGTTACTTGCGGTGGTTTATACCGCTACTGTTAGTACGTGATTCTATACTTAATTGTATGTGGTTGTCCTAATAAATTTGTGGTTTTATGCACTGTGGTGCACACCCCTTCTTTTTAATTGAGTTGCACACATTACCTGATGGTGGATACGGTAATAAGGGGAAGACGCCAACCTAATTAAGAAGGTCTTAAGTGCACCAGATCCAGCGCTGGGTATTTATAGGAGAAAATTAAGAGACAATCGAACCTGTTACATACAGTACGTGCTGGCCCCGGACAGTGATCTCGCTGTGTGCAGTTGTCACATAGCATGGTGTTGACTGAGCGGCGCGCTGTCAGGCAAGGAAGGACGACGGACGTATCAGGAGGCGCCTTGGGAACATGCTGGCGGTGACTGACAGGGGAGGCGGGCAATGGGGAACGATTGTGTCCTGCAGGATGCGCTGTGAGTCACTCGTCCTGTGTGCACCTCAGCCAATAGCATTTCAGTATTAGCTGAGGCACACACAGGACTGTGATTCACAGCGCGTCCTGCAGGACCCGAGCATCCATGGTGCAGGGAGCCTGTGGGCGGAGAGCCTACACGGGCCAGACAGGGATTGCCAAAGAGCCGTATGTGGCCCGCGGGCCGTACTTTGCCCAGGTCTGTACTAAACTGATTAAAGGGTTAGAGACACTGGAGTATGAGGAAAGGCTTACTAGGTTAAATATGTATTCCCTTGAAAAGAGGAGACTAAGAGGAGACATTATTAATATCTTCAAATATGTAATAGTCAATTTAAAGAGTTAGCAGGGGATTTGTTTATTAATAGAACTCTGTGTAGGACACGTGGGCACTCACTGAGGCTAGAGGAGAGAAAATTCCTTACAAAACGTAGGAAAGGGTTCTTCACGGTAAGGGTAATAAGGATTTGGAATTCCCTGCCAGAGAGGTAATAATGGCGGACTCTGTAAATGCATTTAAAAACGGTTTAGACAGTTTTCTAGCTGATAAAAGAATCCAAGGCTATGGGGTCATTGCGAGTTGATCGCACCTAGCAACTTTTTGCTGCTCATGCGATCAACTTGACGCCGCCTATGGGGGATTGTATTTTAGCATAGCAGGGCTGCGACCGCTTGTGCAGCCTTGCTATGCTAAAAAAGTTTCCTGCAAAACAAGACCAGGGACAGCCATACTTACCCTGTGCGACAGATCCAGCGACGAAGGTCCCGGGATGTCAGACATCCGCCCTCCAAACGCCTGGACACGCCTGCGTTCGGATCTCCACAACCGGAAAACGGTGAGTAGACGCCCCGGAACGCCTCATCCCTGTCAATCTTCTTGCAATCGCGCGAGCGGTCACTTTCTTCTTTGTTCTGCCCGCTGCCCGACGACGCGCGTGCGCAATGTGGCTGCCACGCATGCGCTGTTCCGACCCGTTTGTACTGCAGCGAAGAACCGCTGCGTGCGAACGGGTCGGAATGACCCCCAATAGTATTTCATACATTGACATTAAGTAACTGGGAGTGGTACGAAATATAGTTGTTAATTGGTACGAAACCATTACTTCAGATGGTGCATTATAGTGTGCGTAGCTTGATACGGAGCACAGGTTGAACCCAATGGGCATTTTACCTCTTTTCAACCTCATTATCTATGTTACTGTGTTACTGTACTTGGTACTTGCTTTATTGTATCTTGGTGCCAGAAGGTGTGGGTTGAGTATCTCAGAAACTACTGATCTTCTGGGATTCTCACACACAATAGTCTATAGAGTTTACAGAGAATGGTTTAGAAAACTAAAAATATCCAGCAGCAGCAGCAGTTCTGTATGCAAAAAGGAGCACTCAAGGAGGAATGCACTGCAACTAGGACACACAATGAGACTGTGCTGATACAGTATAAAGGGCCCCATACACTAGACCGATAATGCCCGATTTCAGCCCAATTCAGGCATTCGGCCCGATATATTGGGTGAAATTGGGAATTTTCGGTGTGCTTTTCCCCCGATCCGATGCGCGTTCCCGTGTGCATCGGATCCCCTTGATCCGACATATCACGAGTGCTGCACTCGTTATATGTCGGATCCCGCAGTAAATGGATGGGAAAGTAAAAGATACATCATATGCAAAAAAAACTGCATACAATATATCTAATACTATCCTGCCACCAGGGAGGCTGCCGTGAGGTTGGAGGAAATCTTATATGACATGACGGACCGTCATGTCGTATAAGTGTATGCGGCCCTTAACACTTGTATATTGTGTGACTGAGGCCCAGATTTATCAAGCCTTGGAGTTTGATAAATTGGACGGTTATAAAGTACCAACCTATCAGCTCCTGTCATGTTACAGGCTGTGGGGCAGATGTATTAAGCTTGGAGAAGTGATAAAGCAGTGATAAGTGGAAGGTGATAGTGCACCAGCCAATCACGTCTTAGCTGTCAATTTACATATTGGAGCTGATTGGCTGGTGCGCTATCACCTTGTACTTATCACTGCTTTATCAATTCTCCAGGCTTAATACATCTGCCCCAGTGTTTGATAAATGACAGTTAGGAACTTGTTGGTTGGTACTGTAGTGCAATTCATCACTCTCCAAGGCTTGAGAAATCTGGGCCTATGTCTCTGAATCTGTACAGGAAGTGCCACAATATGGCAGCCATAGCTTTTTTCCAATATAAGTTATTTTCTGCTTTGTATACAGACAGTTACTCACAATATGCAAGTGTCATATATCAAATTTATCAGCACTGTCCCCCTGTATGTACTAGTCCCATTGTGTAGCGACTAAGTTACATTTTTAGAAGAAAAAGCCGCCCGTCTTTACAGTTGCATGAGACCAGGCGGCTCACTGACACAAGGCATCTCGCGCTGCATGGCTTGTTGAGGCTAGATGTATGAGGATGGGCTACAGTTGCAGAATACCACACCGGGTTCCACTCCTGTCAGCTAGGAACAACAAACAGGCTACACAGTGGGCACAGGCTCACAAACACTGGATATTTGAAGAATAAGAAAACATTGCCTGGTCTGTCTAATCTCTATTTCTGTTATGACATACAGATGGTGGGGTCAGAATTTGATTTAAGTACATGAATCTATGGATGCACCTAGACTTGTGTCAGGCTGCTGGTGGTGTAATGGTGTGAGAAGTGTATTACTGGCACCCATCAAGCATCCTTTAGATACCACAATACCACAACCTACTTGACTACTGTTGCTGACCATGTTCATCCCACAGTCCATCCATCTTGTATAGCTTCTTCCAGCAGGATAACTGGCTATGTCATAAATCACATATCACCCGAGTTTGGTTTCATGAACTCTACTATCATCAGATCTCAATCCATAGGCCATCTTTGGGATTTGGTGGCATCGAAGATTTGCTGCATGAATTAGCAGCCAACAAATCTGCAGCAACTGAGTGATGTTATCATGTCCACATGATCCAGAATCTCTAAAGAGTGTTTCCAGAACTATTTTAAATTCATGTTATGAAGAATTCCAACTGTTTGGAGGGGTCAACAGCGTGTCCCGGCCACTACTAGAAAAAGGGACTTAATAGAGCAGCCACTGATAGAATTCAGCTATTTGATAGCCGTGTGAGATACGTGAGAATCAAACCACATCTCCCCTATAGCTTTGCATTAATAGGTGACTGATAATAATAATCTGCTAATGTCTGCTATACCAGCTAGCATAGCCCACTGTTGCAAGTGATCAATTGCTACAGTGATACAGATAGACATGAATCATGGACCCAATTCACCATCGATCACTGAAGTGTGGAAATCGCTATTCAGTGATTTCTGTACTTCGGCACGCATGCGTGAGGACTTAAACTGCAATTGGTGGCATTGCAGTCATTCACTGCATCATCACGGTGTTGGGGGGCGTGGTCTGGACAACAGAGGCTTGTCCAGACCATTTGCAGGGCGGGCCGCAGCGGCTGCGGGGAAAAAAAATGGCGGCCCGGTGACTGCCTTTGCAGCTAGGCTGCGAAGGCAGGGGGCTACAATAAAGATGCGAGTGCTTCCCTGTCTAGCAAAGTGCTTGCATTTTATCAGGGGTGAAGGACTCGGCATGAGGGGGCGGCCTTGCCCTGTGCTTGGCGGCTGCCCGCATGTTAGTGGAAGGCGTTGCAGTTTTGTGATTTTTTGCAAAACTGCAACTCATGCTGAATTAGGCCCCAAGTTCTTACATACAGTATCTACCCAATTATAAAAATAAAACATAATAGTGAAATAAAATAATTAAAAAATATTCTTGATAATGGTTCTACAATATACATCTACAAAAAAAGCACAATCATCCCAATTTTATCCCCTCCCTATTCTCTCATCCTCCTAGTGCAATTGTCACATGTTCAGTATACTGTATAACATATATATACTAGAGCTGTGCACCGGAAATTTTTCGGGTTTTGGTTTTGGATTCGGTTCCGCGTCCGTGTTTTGGATTCGGACGCGTTTTGGCAAAACCTCCCTGAAATTTTTTTGTCGGATTCAGGTGTGTTTTGGATTCGGGTGTTATTTTTCAAAAACCCCTCAAAAACAGCTAAAATAATAGAATTTGGGGGTAATTTTGATCCTATAGTATTATTAACCTCAATAACCACAATTTCCACTCATTTCCAGTCTATTCTGAACACCTCACACCTCACAATACTATTTATAGTCCTAAAATTTGCACCGAGGTCGCTGGATGACTAAGCAAAGCGACCCAAGAGGGCGGCAAAAACACCTGGCCCATCTAGGAGTGGCACTGCAGTGTCAGACAGGATGGCACTTAAAAAAATTGGCCCCAAACAGCACATGATGCAAAGAAAAGAGAAAAAGAGGTGCACTGTATTCGCTGGACGGCTAAGCTAAGCGACACAAACACCTCAATATCACAGGATTATTCATTCTAATCAATGGTATTATTGGTCCAAATCACTGGAAGAAAATGACAAAATCACTGGAATTAAATGGCAGTAATGTCGGGAATTATATCAAATGGCAGTGCCACTGGACAATACGGAAGTGTCAGACAGGATGGCACTTAATAAAATTGGCCCCAAACAGCACATGATGCAAAGAAAAGAGAAAAAGAGGTGCACTGTGGTCGCTGGACGGCTAAGCTAAGCGACACAAACGCCTCAATATCAAAGGAATTATTTGTTCTAATCAATGGTATTATTGGTCCAAATCACTGGAAGAAAATGACAAAATCACTGGAATTATTCGTTCTAATCAATGGTATTATTGGTCCAAATCACTGGAAGAAAATGACAAAATCACTGGAATTATTCGTTCTAATCAATGGTATTATTGGTCCAAATCACTGGAAGAAAATGACAAAATCACTGGAATTATTCGTAAACATTTGTAGAAAGTCGCTGCTTTTCTGATTACAGAAATGCTCAGATATTCCTGCGAATCCACAATCCCTTCCAAGAGGAAAAATAAATTGAGACACCGTTGTTTGAGAACGTTTGTTCTATTTCCCTTACAAAGGAACAAACCACTTTCCAAGAAGACTGACGTTTTTGGGATTATGGAGACATAATGTTTTTGAATATAAATCCTAAAGCAGGTGGTGTATTAGAGCAAAAGAGTGCAAGAGACCAGCCATGCAGTTTCTGAAATATTATGACAAAATGTTAATGTATTTCATAAGCACTCATTCCTAACTCTGCTAAGTACTGTTTGGTATACTGTATCTGGCTTCCATGAGGTAGCTGTCCATTATTTCAGCTTCCATTGACCTTTTTGAAAGCGGTAGAAGTTATCAATTCTTGTTTTTTTTTTTTTTTTTTTGCCTCTATTTTTAATTTTCTCCTGCATAGCCCAGTAAAATGTTGCAATGTTAAGTATTGACTTGTGCCTTCTGGGGGTCCACTTCTTCACCAAACCCAGCCAATCTCATCCTAACCCTCTGTTCCACGTTCTCTATGTACCCCATCTGTGTCACCCATGTCTGTCTACTCCTCCCCTTTAGATTGTAAGCTCTCATGAGCAGGGCCCTCTTCCCTCATGTACTTATCCTTTGTCTTACTTTAATAATCTTCAACTGTACCACATCCAGCAGTCTTCTGCCACCTGATACTTATTCCAGTGTCATCTGCTGATGTAACTATGTGTATTTACCCTGTACTTGTCCTATACTGTCATCAACTGTAAGTTGCTGTTTTCCTGTTTGATTATTTATGTACTCTGTAATTGGGGGCTGCAGAACCCTTGTGGCACCATATAAATAAAGGATAATAATAATAATAATAATAATAATATAGGGTGTATAATCCCCAGGTGTATCTTACACATCACATAGTACAGTATATAGGGTGTATAATCCCCAGGTGTATCTCACACATCGCTCAGTACAGATTACAGGATGTATAATCACTAGGTGTATAACACACGTCGCACAGTACAGTATACATACTGGTCACAACAATGCAGCAGATATTGAGCACTGATCAGGATACTAGAAGTGACACAGAGCTGCAAGATACAGCAATGGCCTACTGTACTGTACTATATATGTATACTGCTGGTCACCAAAATGCTGCACTGTCCTACTATATACTGCTCACAATAATGCAGCACAGATATGGAATGGATACTTGCAGTGACACAGAGCTGCAAGATACAGCAATGGCCTACTGTACTGTACAACTATATACTGTTGGGTCACCAAAATGCTGCACTGTAATACTATATATACTGCTCACAAAAATGCAGCACAGATATGGAATGGATACTTGCAGGGACACAGAGCTGCAAGATACAGCAATGGCCTACTGTACTGTACAACTATATACTGTTGGGTCACCAAAATGCTGCACTGCAATACTATATATACTGCTCACAAAAAGGCAGCACAGATATGGAATGGATACTTGCAGTGACACGGAGCTGCAAGATACAGCAATGGCCTACTGTACACAACTATATACTGTTGGGTCACCAAAATGCTGCACTGTAATACTATATATACTGCTCACAAAAATGCAGCACAGATATGGAATGGATACTTGCAGTGACACAGAGCTGCAAGATACAGCAATGGCCTACTGTACACAACTATATACTGTTGGTCACCAAAATGCTGCACTGTAATACTATATATACTGCTCACAAAAATGCTGCACAGATATGGAATGGATACTTGCAGTGACACAGAGCTGCAAGATACAGCAATGGCCTACTGTACTGTACTGTACTACTATAAGTATAATTAATTATATACTGGTGGTCCCCAGTCCCCACAATAAAGCACACTGAGCACAGATATTTTCAGCACACTGAGCACAGATATGGAGAGTTTTCAGGCAGAACGTAGATATTTTCAGCACACTGAGCACAGATATTTGCAGTACACTGAGCACAGATATTTGCAGCACACTGAGCACAGATTACGGAGCTTTTCAGGGAGAGAACGCAGCCACGTCCTCTCCGTTCAATCTCCAATGCACGAGTGAAAATGGCGGCGACGCGCGGCTCTATATATAGAATACGAATCTCGCGAGAATCCGATAGCGGGATGATGACGTTCGGCCACGTTCGGGTTAACCGAGCAAGGCGGGAAGATCCGTGGCTGCCTTGGAACCGTGTAAAATGGGTGAAGTTCGGGGGGGTTCGGATCTCGGAGAACCGAACCCGCTCATCTCTAATATATACATTATATATATATATATATAGAGAGAGAGAGAGAGAGAGAGAGAGAGATGCATACAATAAAAAATAAATGTACTCCAAAATGCTACCAAGCAGGGGTGGATTGGCCGCAGTGCCCCCCAGGGAGGATCCCCGGTGGGCCGATGTTCATCCCGGGACCTGTTTTGTTTGTTGACGTGAGGGATGGTGCTGTCGCCATGGTTACATGGTATACCTCTGGTGCTGCCCATGTGAGGCCACTTCTACAATTTTTCCTGGGTCTCTTTCAGTTCCCAATCTGCCCATGCCCGACTTTGAAAGAAAGTGCAATGGATTATGCTAGTGCTACATAAATGTTAGTAAATAAATACATTGATATATAGATATTATGGCCAAGAATTATAAAACCTCTTGGTGTCACTGGGCCTTTCAAACAGCAATGGACATTTAAAACAAATTGTAATACAAAAAGTTATATTATACATTTATTTTTTTATCTGTGGAGGCCAATTTGTTTTTTGTTTTCTGTGGGGGCCAATGAGTGTGTTTTTTCCTGTGGGGGGCCAATGTGTTTGCATTTTTTTCTTGTGCAATGTTTTTCATCTGCACTTGCATCTGAGTTGCACCACGCATGCATGTACTGCAATGGTGTTCGTACAAAGTTGAAGAATAGAGTCAGACACATGCACCAAGAAGTGTATTAGAAAGGTGTTGGGCATTCCGGTGTGGTTACAGAGGGTTGGCTAATCAGACGCAGATATAATGTGTTATGGAAGTGTTGCTGAATGTGGTTACGTATAGAGGCATTGAATTTCTCACACTGAAGGCCATACTCAGACGAATGATCTGCGCCTAGCATAGGGCTGGTGAAAGTTACAATGGTGTGACCAATGGTGGTGTTTAAAGATGCACAAAGCATTATTGCAGCATCTGTAGGCACTGGAAGAGGGCATTTCTGTCCTTGTATATTTGATGGCACAGATGTACACCAGGGAAGGGCATTGTAGCAGAAAGTCACAGACGCAACTGTAGCAAAAGATGCAAGGAAGGTCGCTTTTGCGCTCAACTCAGAATCAGACCCTATTAGTAGGAATCTTGCCCCCTCAACAGACTCCACCCCCAAAACAGACCCTGCCTTATTAGGTGCTGCTTCCATAAATTTTCCGGGTTGGTTTTCCATCCCAATCCGCCCCTGCTACCAAGTGGAGGTCCTATTTGTCCATCAAAAAATATACAATATACTTGGTTAGGCTGACACATTTCCGAATAATTTGGTCTTGAAGGAGTAAAACTCTCTGGTAATCAAGTTGTCAATAAGCTACTGTAAGTCTGCATTTGTTTGTGCTGTAGTTTAATGTCTTTTACTAAATCAGTGACATATTGCAGTGTTAAAATGGCTGTATACAATGTAATTGTAGTCTATGAAGAGTTACAGTAAATAGCTAACCTTACTACGTAACTATATACCATCTATGTAACTTGGATATTATCTTACACAAATCAAATAATAAAAATCATTCCGATTACGTTGTATTTTCACTTTTCCCCCAAAAATGTTGTTTTAATTGGTTAATTTCCATCTTGCTAATGATTTCATGCCAGGATTTGACAAATTATTTACAGAATTTAATAATTGCGGCTTTTCTCAGAAGTGACAAGAAAACAATTGGCGTACTAAACTCCTCCGTGAGAATGGAATAAAGCAGGCTGACATTAAAAATAGACTGTCCAATTAAAGGTTGGGCAATTAATTAAGTGCACATTCTGTAAATCTGGACCAAGGAGAATATTCATCAAACCTGTGAATTATGACCTATCTTGTCCAAAAGCCAAATACATTTAACATAAAAAAAATTAAAATTGATGACAACATTACCCAACTAAAGTGCACATGGAGCAGGTATAAGACAGGTGGGCTTTGATTCAGTAGGATGAGGTTCACCTTAAATCATATGTGATTCATCTTCTCCTTCATATTGTCATAGGTATTGTACTTTAGCCCTTGAGTAACAGAATAGCTGATATATACCCTCTGACCTTTTCCTTCTTGGTCCCTGGAAGACTTCCTTGTCCTCATTATACCAGGTGATCTGGAAAGTGTTACTAAGGGGCAGATGTATTAACCTGGAGAAGGCATAAGGAAGTGATAAACCAGTGATATGTGTGAGGTGATAAAGGCACCAGCCAATCAGCTCCAATATGTAAATTAACAGTTAGGATGTGATTGGCTGGTGCCTTTATCACCTTGCACATATCACTGGTTTATCACTTCCTTATGCCTTCTCCAGGTTAATACATCTGCCCCTCAATGCTCATAGGAGGGATGGGGCAAGGTAACGAACTGTGTTAGACTTCCTCTGGGAGACCTACTGTAGTCAGTGTAAATAGTTGTTCCATATTGCTTATGTAAAGTGTCCACCATGTTATCAAGGGGCATATTTATTATGTCCTGCATATAACCTTAGAAAAGTATCATTTACTGACACATATCATGGCAATAAGAAAATATTTTTTGGGCGTATATGTATTAAAATGTCTTGCAAGGACACGGGCTCAGAATCCGTCTCCACAAATACAGTACAAAGTAGTAATAATTTTATTTCCAAGCTCAGGGTAACAATCCTTCTCCCGAAATGTTTGCCGAGAAGCAGCCCATCGCTCACAAGGCAGAAAGCCATAGAGTTGTTAGTCATTATAAGGGACAGGTGCAGATGACAATGACACTGTGTTCCATCTAGTGCTGTAATGCGTTAGACCAATGCTTATTAGGATGAGTAGGCCAGGTATAAGACCAATGCCTTACTGCTTCTGTAAATTGTCCTACTTGTGCACAGCGCTATCACTCATTAGAAGTGACAGGTCAAGGTAAAGAGATGTGCTCAATTGTTTTCTGTAGTGTTCATCTTGTTCTTCGGTTGCATACAGGGTTGGACTGGTCCACAGGGATACAGGGGAAACCCCCAGTGGGCCCCCCACCTCCTCCTCTACGGATCTGGTTCCAGACTGTGCTCTTTAATTATACATACACTACCTTGTATTGCACAGAACTTTGATGTATTTTCTACACTGCATTGCTGTTAATAATCTGGTATATTATCATGCATGCACTAGCAGTGTTTACTGTTTATATTTATCAAAGGACCCAGACCATGCACTCTCTAATGGCTAGCCAAACCTCTGTGTTAGCTGGCCACAGCCCCTCTGGAGACTGTCCATACTCCTAAGCATGGGCCCCTACCTCTGAATCCTCCCGGTGGGCCCTTCATGTCCTAGTCCGACATTGGTTGCATAGCTTTGTTACCTACTTGGACGGGCAGGACATGGTAAAGAGCTATCTTTTAAGGTTTCTGTAAAAATTCTATCTTGTTTTTCCATTAATTAAATAATTACTAAGAGGACAGAACATGCTATAGAGCAATAACCTACTGCTTCTCTAAACAGACCATTTTGTTCTGGATTACATAGAACTATTACTTACAGTAGGGACTATCATGGTAAAGAGCTGTGCTCTGTGATTTATTTAAAGTGTTCATCTTTTTGTGGAACATTACTCACAAGAAGTGGCAAAGCAGGGTTAAAGGTTGTGGTCAGATACTTCGGCAGGAATCAGTGGCGGAACTAACCAGTGGTGGGCCCAGGTGCAACAATATGGTTGGCACCCTACACCCCCACTCTTATGCGCCCACCATGTACCCCCTATGTCTCACCACCCTCATACCCTCTGTCTCTCTAGCACCTTCCCACTGCCCCCCACCAGCGTCATTCCTTCCACATCTCACAAGCGTCATTCCCACTGTTACTCCAGCTCTCCCCCCCCCAGTCTATCCAGCACCAGCCAATTTTAGCCCCAGTCACTGACCAAACCCCTTTATGTACATTTATTGATTTACTTCCCCTTTGCTCCCCACTTTAAGTATACTTGTCACAACTGAGGGCTGGTGACTGTGACTGGAAGCCTCAGTTGCAGGGGCTGACGGGTACCGGAATGTAGGAGGTGCGAGAGGACTTCTGGACATACGTAGAAGCTGTATACCAAATGCCCGAAGGCGTGTCACGACAACAGGAATATCTTTAAGTGCTTTTATTAAATGAAAAGTCAGATAATGTGCAACCAAACAAATATTACTGGTTGTGACCAGTAATCTGAAGTATAAGTGGTATGCACTATTGTACTTAGAAGCACAGGTGAAGCATAAAGTGATGCTGGGGATCGTTGGTAAGCTTTGAGTGAAGCTGGAGTTCGCAGATAGAAATGCACTATTGTACTTAGAAGCACAGGTGAAGCATGAAGTGATGCTGGGGATCGCTGGAGAGTTGTAGAAGAAGCTGGAGAATGGCTGCTGAAAAGCCAGAGTTCAGACACAGGTGAATCAGGGTAGACTGTAAAGGGTTAATCACTGGAGAGTCAGGTTACACTGCAGAGTGTAATCACCAGGGAGTCAAGCTGTACTGCAGAGAAAGTCCATGGGAGAACTGCACACTGGAAACACTGAAGACAATTGAAGCACTGACAATCTTCTGGGTGTGGATACAGGATATTTATACCAACAGATTAGCAGGGATTGGTGGGCAATTAGGCTCCAGCACTGTCAGTACTGCGGATAGGAGGAACAATGTCATGTGACTGAAGTCCAACATGGCTGCGCCCATGAACACACACAGAAGGGGAAATTAACTACTATAGGAATGTGTAACAATGGTGGTGAAGGCCGCAGTAGCAGGATCACAGTGAAGAGACTTGAAACAATGAGATGCAGTGTGCTGCACACAGACAGTGCAGATGGAATCCAGGCTTGGAACGCTGGGACAGTCTCAGGAGGCATTTGGAAGGTAAATACAGATGAGAAATTACCTGAATCGTGACAATACTATAATTATTGAATTATTGCCTCCTTGGCCCTCTACCTTTATGGTATTTGACCGTGGCTAATTGGAGACTCCACTATGGCCGGGATGTAGTGAAGTCCATGTTCGAAGGCCGTGCGGGATGCCGACCGAACGCAGACGTTTTTTAAAGGGGCAATCATGTTCAAGGCATGCCTTGTACATGATTTCCCCTTTAAAAAAAAGTCCTACACGGCCACCAAACTTGGACTTCATTACATCCCAGCTTTCTTCTGGACAAGTGCTATGCAGTCATAAATTAGTAGCAACAACACCCATTAGTGGAGACAGCATGAGAAGAGGTTATGGTGAAAGAAACTCTCGCAGGACATCTCTTGGGAAAATGCTCAATTGTGGAAACACCTTCCTGGCATCCTTCCACATCTTTCCATATTGAACCTCTACCTTTAATTTGGGTGCAGATATCATCCGATACAGTATACGACTCCTATGTATTTATTATTTATTGAACCTGGAAAAGCTGCGTGTTGACCCTGATTCGAAGTGACAGTTGACACACATTTTCCCTCATTCAACCTATCCTTATCAGTTTATTCACCCTACTTTCCATCTGAAAACACAGTATATGTAATTCACCCCACTATAGTTCTGTTTTAGGGGTGGTCTTCTGTATGCCGACTGACGGGATCCCGGTGCACAGTATACCGGCGCCGGGATCCCGACAGCCGGCATACTGACACTTATTCTCCCTCGTGGGGGTCCACGACCCCCCTGGAGGGAGAATAAAATAGTGTGGCGCGCGTAGCGTGGCGAGCGCAGCGAGCCCGCAAGGGGCTCATTTGCGCTCGCCACACTGTCGGTAAGCCGGCGGTCGGGCTCCCGGCGCCGGTATGCTGGTCGCCGAGAGCCCGACCGCCGGCATATCGTAGTGAACCCCTGTTTTAGACTGACATCCCATTGTAAGGCATTTTGGCCATATAATGTTATATTCAATTATTGTTGGAATTTCAGATAAGTCGGAAAAACTGCACTTTCTGACTTTTTTAGGTCGAATCTGGAGTACAGTGCCGTTTTTCTGATTTGTCAGAAAACACATGGATTAGCGGATTCGCCGCGGATCAGCATATTTTGTTGAATTTGCGGGCGTTTCCGACTGGTTTTTGTCCTATTTTCGACAATGCCGATTCAAATTTAAAAAAGTCAGATCGGCTTGTCGAAAATGGGCAAAACCTGTCGGAAATGCCCACAAATTGAATAGTGAAGTATCGGATCCTCTCTGTCGGATTGAATATACCCCATAATCTCTTTTGAAGTTTGTGTTTGATTTACTATATCAGTTGTACAGTAATTCGAACAGGATGCATGAAGTGGTGGTCTGTTTGAATTGAATTGATGGCTGGTAGTTCATAAGGTATGGACTGATTTCTTACTTGACAAACCTAAGAGCCGTGTAGGTTTATCGGCCCATTATTATTGTGTACAAGTTGAAGAGGTTGGCAGATTTGTGGCTAGGGCTGATGTTGCTTCTTCTATTGTGCACAGACTTCTGGATTTAGATGGTGTGGCTCATGTTGATAGCCCGTCCATTGCTGCTGTGTTTTATTACCACTTTTTAGATATGTGTAAATCTAGGGTCCAATACTCTGCATTGGTGCTCACCTCCTATCTTGATCATATTGTGCTTTCACTGTCAGATTTTAACGGCTCATACCTAGACTCCCACATCTCCCCTGAGGAAGTTGAAGATGTTTTTAAGTCTTTCCCTGTCCATAAAGTGCAGAGGGAATAGAATTATATAATAATAATAATAATAATAATAATAATGATATTTATATAGCACTTTTCTCCTATTAGGACTCAAAGTGCTTTACAATTGTCTTTACAATAGATATTAGTGAAATGCTTGAGTAAATAAGTCTTTAGTTTATTTTTCAAGGATTCTAGAGTGGCGGTTTCTCGCACTGTGCGAGGAAAATAGTTCCATAGAGTCAGAGCCCCAAAGTTGAAAGCTCGACCCCCAGATGAATTCAGGGAGATTCTAGGTACTGTTAGTAGTCCTTCATCTACAGATTGTAGTACCTGTAATTGAGTGGGGCAGTAAGGAATCAGAAGCTGTTTGGGACCTGGTCATGTAGGGCTTTAAAAGTCAGCAAGCCAATCTTGAAAACGATTCGCCAGTGAAGAGAGTAGAGAATGGGTGTTATGTGGCTGAAATGGAGCTATTTGGTTAATATTATTGCAGCTGCATTTTGTACCATCTGCAAGCGGTGCAATTCTTTTGCTAGTAGACCAAGGTAGAGGGCATTGAAGTAGTCTAGGCGTGATGATACAAATGCATGTATGACTAAAGGCAGGCCTTCTGAGGGAATTAAGTTATGTTCCTCAGATGAAAGAATGAGGATTTGATTTTGGCTGACACTTGTGTCAGGTCACTATCTATGACAAAACCAAGATTCCGCACATATTCAGTGTTTTATAGTTCTGAACCCCCAAGTGTAAGTCCTGTCAGTTGACTATGCTGCAGTCTTGTCCTATCATCAGGACTTCTGTTTTATAAGGGTTCAGTCTCAGCCAACTGGCACTTATCCACTACTGGAGCTCATCTAGGCAGCCATTTAGGGTTGTTATTGGGTTATCAGTACCTGGAGCAAAGGACAGGTATAGTTGTGTAACATCTGCATAGCAGTGGTAGACCAGTCTATGACGTCTGATTATTTCACACAGTGGTAGCATGTATACTGCAAAAAGCATGGAAGATAGTATATAATTCTATGGGACACCACAGGTCAATGGCAGTGGTGGCAAAGAGTATACTCCAGACAAAACTCTCTGTGACCTGCCAGCGAGAAATGATTTGAACCAACTAAGGACTATGCCATCCAGACCACAGAAATTCTTCAGGTGCTCAATTAGAATCTCATGATCCACGGTGTAAAATGCTGAAAAGAGATCCAGAAGGATTAGATTGAACAGTCACCTCTGTCTCTTGCCATTAGATTATTAAGCACATATACCAGGGCTGTTTCAGTGTTATGTCTTCTCCTGAATCCTGACTGGAATGGATCATAAATGTCAAGGGTTGACAGGCAGGTTTATAGTTGAGTTGCAACCACATTCTCAATAACCTTTCCTAGAAAAGGAAGGTTTGATACTGGCCTGCAGTTGGTCATGCATTCAGGGTCTAAATTAGATTTTTTAAGTGGTCTGTCTTTGCTTTGTTTAGTGGTTCAGGAAAAACGCCTGTCTGCAGAGAGCACTGAACTATTTTTGCAAATACAGGGACGATTATTTCCATACACCCTAATAGAAGCTTGGTTGAGGCAGGGTCTAGTTCACAGATGGAGGGATGCAACATTCGGGTAATTTCAGCAATGTTTTCTACTTTCACTTGGTCAAAGCTGTTCCATGCAGACAGATGGCTTTTGCCGGCAGGCTTGCTAGATTGGTACTCCATTGGTGTCACTCTGGAGATTCCAGCTCGGATGGTGGGTACTTTATCTGCAAAGAATTTTGCAAACTCATTGCATCTTGACTGGGAGAGGGTTTCGTCAGGCTGCAGGCATGCTGGTTTGCTAAGCATCTCCACTGTATGGAAAAGATGAGCTGGCCTATTTTTTGCTGCCATAATCTGATTTCAAAGGAACTCTTTCTTGCGGGTGTTTGTTGATTGACAGTTTCCAATGTGTTTGATTAGATTTAATTTATCCTCTACCATGTTTATCTTGGTTTTTTTGTTCCTAAATTATTAGAAAAAATGATTGCTCTTCTTGAAGCGAGATCCCTCTCTTCTTTTATAGCAGAATTGATGGTGATGGTGGTAATCCCTAAGTACGGCGTGGATTTGGTTTTCCTGGACCCTTAATGCCCTAGTTCACTACCTCCACTGATTTTAAAATCTTTGCAAGTAAGAGACCCAGAATTAAGCACTCCATCCTGACTCGATTGACCCGTAGTGGGGGGTTTCAACTGTCTGATATTAAGAATTACCATTTTGCTATTCTCCTGAACAGAGTACTAGACCAGACTAGAAAACGGGATATTAAACAGGGGGTAGAGCTAGAAGGTTTATACATGCAGCAATTCCCTGATTTTTTTCCCTGGCTCCCTACGTTACCTAGACCTTACCATTCCCATCTGATGATAACTCCCACCCTCTTCGCCTGGAAAACCTTGTTACGTTTACCTCCCATTTCCTCAGAGTTTGGCCCCCTGACGTCTTTCTTAGCTAACACTGACTTCCCTCCAGGTTTAAAACCTTTTCCACTTTTCTCGGTGGGCGGTTGCAGGGCTGTTCAGGGTCAGCCAGCTGATGACCACTTCTGCTGTAAAGCAATTCTTGGAAGTCCAGGCACAATGGGATGTCCCACAAATAGACTTCTGAAAATTTTTACAAGCAAGACACTTTTTGAATTTGAGCACTAGACTTAAACAAGCAGCTCGAGAATTGACACCACTTGAGAAACTTTGTGTTTCCCCATGTAATCCTGAACATACGTTGTCCGTTGTTTTTAATTACTACAGCACGCTTTAAGGGGGTCATTCCGAGTTGATCGCTCACTAGCAGTTTTTAGCAGCCGTGCAAATACATTGTCACCGCCCACTGGGGAGTGTATTTTCTCTTTGCAGAAGTGCGAAGGCTTGTGCAGCAGAGCACCTGCAAAATCATTTTGTGCAAAACAAGACCAGCCCTGTAGTTACTCTCCATGTGCATTGATTCTAACGATGGAGGGACAGCTTTTGACGTCACACACCCGCCCAGCAAACGCCCAGCCACATCTGTGTTTTTTCTGCCACGCCAGCGTTTTTCTAAGCACTACCTGAAAACAGTCAGTTGACACCCAGAAACGTCCACTTCATGTCAATCTTCCTGCGTTCGGCCGTGCGACTGGAATGTTCGTTAGACTCTATGCAAACCCACGATGCTCATTGTACCCATACGACATGCCTGCGCATTGCGGTGCATACGCATGCGCAGAAATGCCGATTTTTAGCCTGATCGCTGCGCTGTGAACAACGGCAGCTAGCGATCAACTCGGAATAACCCCCTAAGTCTCTGACTACTCCTCCCTTTGCTCTAGCTTGAGATAGAGATCTAGGTCTAACTCTCTCTGTAAAAGAATGGGAGAATATATTCCTTAAGATACATACAGTATGAGTTCCATGTGTCAACAGGTCAGAGAAACCCAGTACAAAATTTTATACCACAGACCCTGCCTTTTTGGCTACTGAGCTATTCTACTATACCGGTGTCCCAGTATAAGAAATCACTGCTGCGGCATTTGAGTAATGCAGCACGTGCAGTAATACCTGCTCTGTGGAGATCTGTAACCCCCCTACACGTCAAGCTTGGTTCTCTAAAATAAAGTATTTTATGAGCATGGAAGATATACTTTTATCATCAGTAGGTAGGACCTCTGAGTTTATGGTCACCTGGCTCCCCTGGCTTGATTACAAAGCCACAATAGCATACACAGACTGCCTCTCCACATTGAGAAAAGCTAGATAGATTTTTTTTTAAACATGGCATGTACTCAAACCCTCTTTAGAGAGATCTCGCCTGTTTGGTCAAATGTTCCTCTTTCTATCCCCCAGCCTTTTACTTTATCTCTTTTTTCTTTCTATTTTCTTGCTTGTTCACTTTCTTATATCCTGCTAATTCAGCAGGGTACTATCCCTATATTTTGTTTACAGTGAAATATTTGAGAGGCACCTTCCACCCAATTCTTTTTTTTTCTCCTGTTTTGACGTATTGAGTTATTGATCTGCTTAGTTCTCGATTGACACTTTTATGGTCATTTTGAGATGTTTCATATTGAAGAGAACTGTATGTTTATTTATTTTAACCATTCACATTGCTTACAGGAATATGTCTCTCATTGTCTTTAATAAAAAAAGATTATACAAAAAAAAAAATCTTGGCGAAAAATGGCACTCCAGGCGGATTCAATACTTAGGGATTTATCTCACTTTTCGTATTTCCCTACTGTCTAGGGGGGCGATTCAGAGCTGATTGTAGATGTGCAAAAAAGGCACATCTACGATCAGAATCAGAGGCATGTGGGGGGATGCCCAGCACAGGGCTAGTCCGCCACGCATGCCAAGCCTTACCCCACCCCTCCCCGCAGAGGTGCAGCCTAGCCACAGAGGCAGGCGGCTACCCACCATGTTTTGGGTCGCAGCGGCTGCTTGTGACGTCACGCAGCCACCACGGCCCACTCCAGCAACAGTCCGGGCACGCCTGCTTTGTCCAGACCACGCCCCCCAAGGGTGTTCAAACGCCGCTGGAATGTCCCCTCCCGCCTCTGCCTGTCAATCAGGCAGAGGCAATCACACCAGTGAGATGCTTTTGCATCTCACTGTGTGCGCAAGCGCAGCGCGACCTCTGCGCGTGCACACATCACATAAGGCTTCAGGCTGCGTTCCGTTGCAGCGATCAGGTCTGATTTAGGCCTTAGGTTTGGTCAATGCTACTACTTTTCATGAGCGATTCATGAACCTTAAATAGAAATGCTTTTTTACATTTTACAGAGCTTGGGTCCTTTGGCAATCTTCAAGGTATGCCTTGGGCTCACAGTCTGCAACCTAAGACTTTCTCTGGGTCCTGTTGATGTATCCGCCCCCCTTACTTTATTATGTTTCCTATATCTTCTCTTCCTGTGCTATAGCCAATTTGACTGCCATATGTCACCTGTTTCTCAACCCCTCTTCTTTTTTTTCATATGTACTGTTTGTGCTTTAGATTCTGTAACCTTTTTTTCTATAAAACTTTTGTAAAAATACATATTTCAAATACCAAAAGAAAGTGCACCTTTTACACTGTAACATGGGGCCTAATTCAGATATGATCGTAGATGTGCTAAATTTAGGACATCTACAATCATTTACTCTGACATGTGGGGAACGAGGGGGGACCCAGCACAGGGCTAGTCGCCCGCATGTCAGGCCCTACCCCCTGCCGGCGATGCTTTTGTACCTGACAAGTAGCTCCCTGCCAGCGCAGATCCTGCGTGCTGGCATCAGCTGTGTGTGACGTCACGCAGCTGCCGCGTCCGCCCCCCTAATGGACCGTGCCCCACCAACGGAGTTCTAATGCCATTGGCACGCCCACCCCCACCCCGCGACTGCCTCTGCCTGGCAGAGTCAATCGCACCAGTGAGATGCTGATAGCATCTCACTGGGCTCCCGGTAGGGAGGTCAATCCCGGGCTTGGGATCGGCAGGAGCCCGGGATTTAGGCCCAAAAATGGCCGGGATTCAGTCCAGGGATTGGAAGCTCCAATCCCGGGGATTGAGGGATCAGCGTTGAGCATCCTCAGGACACTCAGATGCTCGTCTGCAGCGTAACGTGCAGTGAGAGGTCACGCTGTGCTGTCAACCGCCGCCGGGAAGAGAGAAGATGTTTCTCGCCCACCCACGATGTATGGTGAGTAATGTGTGCGGGGTGGGCAGGGGGGCGGCCACATAGGGAAAAGCCAATCCCGGGATTGACCATTTTTCAATCCCATACCCGGGATTGAAAAAATGGCCCGGGATTGGCCTCCCAAGCTTTCTGGGTGCGCACTCAACAAAGTAATTCATGCTGCAGCAGCTGCAGCTGCAGTCTGAATTACCCCCATGGTTTGCAATACAATATATAGGCGGGAATGTAATAGGGTGTGAAAATCAGGATGTGAGAGCTTTTGTTAAGAGTTCTGTTTTTTTTTAAAGTGGAAATCATTTTCATGGCAAAATTAACCTGGCTTGCCATTAAATGATTGCCACTTTAAAAAAACAGGAAAACTCTCACAACATCTCTCACTTTCTGATTCTCAGAAAGTGAGAGATTTACATTCCCCCCCATATAGTAGATTATTGTGTAGTCCATCTGCATTTATTATTACTATTACAAAAGCAGCGTTTTACATAGAATATTTGAATCACATCAGTCCCTGTCACAGTGGTTCCCAAACTTTTTTGAATTATGGCGCCCTAGAGTATCAGAAGTTTTTTCATGACACCACTTGGCCAAAAGTTTGATATAGGAAAATACAACAATAAATAAATTAGTTGTGTTTATATGTCATTCTGAAGGCCCATACACACTAGACGAGAAAATAAAAATTATAATTCTGAAGGGCCATTCTGAGCGAGAACTTTTACAATCTTGTCTAGTGTGTACACTCATTATCGTTAACAATGCGCACTCCCGCACATCGTTAACGACCCCCTCCCTCGTCTGAACAATACAGACGAGGTAGGACCTCATTAATAAAGGCCATGAAGCAGCCACATCAGCTAGTGTGTACCCGGCTTTAAGCTGGGTACACACTGGCAGATGAATCTGCAGTTCAATCGATCGGCAGATATATCTGCTGATGGTACACACTGACCAACCACCACTGCCATCTGCAGAAACCTGTATATCTGTTGTTGAGGACATTGGCCAATAAATCTTTCCTCCATACACACTGGCAGATTGTTATCATGAAATTTGCCAAATATTCCTGAAATTTACATAATGGTGTAATACCCTGTGTATTATAGTAAATTTATTTGGTAATCTGGAGATATTGCTGAGTTAACTAGTGAAATATATATATATATTTGTGTGAGAAAATAAACTTTAATGACTGATAGTTGGTGGCTCTCGCTGACTGGATTGGCACCATTAGACACAGTGGGCGCATGACAATGGGATCTTTCTCGTGCCCAGGGAGAGAGTCAACGGCCTGGTAACATGCCGATGGCGGGACACATCCGGGGACCCCTGGAATAGGTGATAAAAGGGGGGTATCCCTCGGACCGTTAGAGAGTAGCCTGAGGTACCTGCACGAGAGAGAGGTGGTGCAGCTCAGCGGCGTGAACTGGCTCCAAATTGCGGGAAGATGGAGGAGTTCGTCAGGGACAGTGAGTACTCAGCCTTAACCGATCCCAGTCTGACCCCGGCGGCTATCCACCCGGAGAAGACAGTGGGGAAGAGTGTTGAGCGGCTGCCAAAGGGACGTACCGGCTTTACTGTCCAGGCGCGCTGGGCGGAGGTGCCGCTGAGTCATAGAACGGCCAGAGGTGGTCAGGAGGCAGAACAGAGGCGCGGCTTACAGGCAGCAGCCAAGCCGGGAGGCAGATCGGAAGCCGGCCGGCAGGCGTAGTCCGCACTGAGTGACAGGGGTGACGCTCCTTCCCACCCCGGGCGGGAGACGGCTCCGGGGGTGTCTCCCTTACCGCGGCCACACCAGGAGGTGGTCGGACAGGCGGAGACGGCTGACAGCATCTATGATAACACGTAGGTGAACCTCCTTTCTCCCTTCTCAGTGAGTTTCAGGGACAGCAGCAGTTTCCCAGCCAGAGTTTCAAACTAATAGGACACAGCTGGCGAAGAGCCTTCATCAGTGACCCCAGACACAGCCCTGACCTAAAGCCAATTCAGGGATATCCCGAGCCGCAGAGCCACATTATAAGGGGAGATCTCCTTCACTCCCTGATCTATTCTCTATGCCGAAAACTAAATACAGTTTTAAAGTCAGCTATAGAGGATACTTAGCTTTGCCTAAACTGGAATAAGAGGAGATTATAGTGAAATATCATCCAGTGACTGATAAGGCTAATGTACACGGTTAATGTATAAAGGCAGAGTAAGCGTAAGAAATAGCCAGGAAGTAAGTGTGGATAAATTGAATTGTGATAGTAACTAACACTTACAATTATCAGCTCCCTGCAACTTTCAGCATTTATCCAGCACCTGCTGGGAGGAGAGACAGTGATCTTTATGCAACACTGAGTATTACCTCTTAAAAACTATATGAGTAATGTGTACTTCTACGTTAAAAAAGCAGTGCTACCAGAGATGAGGACAATTCAGCACTGTTATCACACAGTGGCAACTGATAAGAGTAGAGTCTGCTAATAGCAATGAAAATGGCTTAATCTCCTGTGTTATCTGCCCCAATAGTTTATCATTCATTAACTTAGTTGTGCCGCAAGTAAATTGGGATTGGAGTGAACAGAAACTGTGGGCACCTTCTTCATAGTATACCTACCCAGGACGTTGACTAGTTTCATCTCAGCAAACTTCCTCATGAAAGTTACCGCAAGCAAAAAGGGATCGAAGTGTCCAATGTTTGTTCGTCAGTTATGCGGAAATATCCGATTACAGGAAAACCCAGTTCAGCCAAAATATTTGCCGTTAATAGCAGACAGGTGTCCCCACGTCCACGTAGATTAACTCTTCGATACTAAGGGCCACAGAACTCAGTGATTTCTTGGATTTAGTCAGGCTCAATTCACACTTCAGAATACAAAGTTCGATATCCTTCACTTCGTAAGGAGATCTCCAGAGAGTTTAGGCAGCATTATTCCTCCCGCTACAGTAAGAAGCAACACTCTTAGTTTGCTGCCCTTAAGGCTACTGGTTAATAGAGACTTCACGCGCACCACCGTAATGGCCATTTAAAATAACTAAACTGTGCAGTATACTTGACAAAGGGAGTTTAATAGTATTTGCTATAGCAAATGGTAGCGCTACAATTGTAATTACTGGTGTATCTTATTTCATGTAATATTGTTACAGACAAAAATGCTAAATTGTTAACTGTATCCAGCTGACCTTATTTACTCTGGTAAGTGTGTTAACTTCGACCTACTGTAGTAGCATTTTATTTTCCAGTAGAAAGCCGAGATCTGCTGGGGCTGAAAAATAAACCTATTTTGATTTCTTGTTTATTCCATTCAGTTGTTGCTAAATTGTAATAAGTGAAGATAGCGAATAACAGGAATAAAATAATCTTCACCCTGCTGCTAAGAAAAGGAAGATCCAGAAAAGAAAAGTTTGGTATTTTACAATATTTGGCGTCACGAACAGGATAGAATGTCAGAATCACAAGAACCGCAGACTCCTGCATCAACATCAACATCTACCTGGAGGAGACTGCCCGTGTCACCTGGTCAATCTCCGGCAGGACAGAACCAAGGGATAACATCACCCATTACGATGCCATATCACTTTGGCGCTTCATGGCTTCCTACCTATTCTGGAGACATGCGTTCTCCAGGAACCAGCCAGCTTAAACAGTTTAGAAATAAGATGCGTTCCATGTTCAGGTTGTACCCGTTAAGCGAGGTGCAGAAGGTGGAGATCCTACTGGGACAATTAAAAGGTTATGCGCTGCGGGAGACAGAGGCATGGGCGGAAGAAGAAAAGGTGACTGCGGAAGGCATCTTAGAAAAATTGTGGAGCATCTTCGCCTTAAAAACCATTTCCAACTTAAAAAGTAGACTGTACGCTAGAAAACAAAGAGCCGGTGATTTTGCTTTGGGGTTGCAGGAGGCAATGAGAGCAGTGCAAGCTTTGGACTCCCGCGAAGTACAGCAGGCTGATGAAACATTAATTAACCTCTTCATTGAAGGAGCACAAGGGAAATCCATTCAGGCCCAGCTGAGATTGTGGCGGCGGCAACAGCCGAAGTGCTCCTTTTCGGAGTTCAAAGAAGAAATTTTTCAAATTCTCGGGTTAAATTCCTGTAAGGATCCGGAGTATGAAGTATCAGCAGAGCAAGAGGAGGGAGAGGAGTTAAAAGAAACAAAATCGCGCACAAAAATGGAGGTCGCATTGCCTAAGGTAGTTACACAACAGGCACAAACTCCATCTAGTCAGGATTCAATTGGGACCTTGAACTCTAAACTTACTGAGCTTGTCCTGCACCTAGCTAGGATGGACCAGAAACTCGAGGAGTTGAGCCAAGGCCAAAACGCCGGCCGACGTCGGGAATGGCGGCAAGATCGAGGTGTAAGGAATCGCTCTCGCTGGGATGTACCAAGGGGGACGGGCCGACGTCCTACCGATAAATTTGACTCTCAGGGACAACCTATATGTAGGGGTTGCCGGCAAAGCGGTCACATTGAGAGAAATTGCCCCAATGTAGCTTTAAACGAGTAGACCCCGAGGCAGGGGACCTACCCTCGGGAGGAGATATACCAATAGGTCCGACGTCGCAGGAGTGGTGGCCGAGATACGTCGGTGAGTGTCCTCGCCTGAAAATTCACATCAATGGCGTGGAGATGGCTGCTTTCCTGGATACAGGATCTCAGGTCTCGACCATTCGGCTTAATGAATTTCGCCAGCATTGGAATGAACAAACAATAGTATCCCCACCGACTACATGGTTACATCTTCTAGCCAGCAATGGACAGCCTATCACCTACCGTGGCTATTGGGAAGCAGACATGGAAGTTGGCCGAGCAATTTTAAACAGTGATGTCTAGTGACGACTGTACCCAATGATTTCCTACCCCCAGTTATCCTTGGGATGAATGTCCTCAGAAATTGTCCCGATGAGTTAGTGGAAGCCCTTCGCGCCGAAATGAAGACAGACGGCCCCACGGGATAGGAAGGCACTTCAACATACCGTGCAGTTATTGGAGGGTCAGAAGAAATTCGCTAACGAGAAGGGTGAGATTGGGAAGGCGCGTATTGCTGAGCGATGACCCGTAATGCTGATGCCCAACTCTGAGCACATAGTCTGGTGCAAGGCTCGGATTGGCCCCGGTGGCCAAGACTACGATGCTTTGCTAGAATCTTGTGACCTTGATGGACAGCAGCCATTTGCCATAGCCAGGACCTTGGCGAAGGTGAAGCAAGGGAGGGTACCCGTACGCCTTATGAACCCTCACCATTACCCTATCCGACTCTCTAGACACTGCCCGGTGGCAAGATTGTTCCAAGTAAATTTCCAGGATGTATTGGAGGACGGTGTGCCATCTGTTCATCAAGAGACAATGACCGAGAATCCATCTGTCACTGAAGGTGAGGCGTCCTGGTGGGCTGAGATCCAGATTGGGGACTTGAACACACCTGCTGAGCAACAAAAAGGGGTGCTACAAGTGGTCCAAAAGTATGCAGTGGCTTTTAGTCAGAATCCCTCTGACTTCGGCAAGGCTGAAGGCGTGTATCATTACATTCATACAGGAACTAATCCTCCTATCAAGGAGCGACATCGACCGTTACCACCCGCAATGTATCAACCCGTGCGGAAGATGATTTCAGATATGAAGGCTGCCGGTGTCATTCGTGAGAGTTATATTCCGTGGGCTGCCCCCGTCGTTATCGTCAAGAAAAAAGATGGAAGTCTACGGTTTTGCGTAGATTATCGCAAAGTAAATGCTGTAACCCACAAAGATGCCTATCCGCTACCCTGAATAGAGATGCCTATCCGCTACCCCGAATACCTCACCAGTGGGTATTGGCAGATACCCATGGCACCAGGGGACAAGGAAAAAACTGCCTTTACCACTCCAATAGGCTTGTTCGAATTCAATAGAATGCCTTTCGGACTTTGCAACGCACCGGCTACTTTTCAACGCGTAATGGAACACTGTTTAGGACATCATAACTTTGAGATGGTCTTCCTATACCTAGATGATATTATAATCTTCTCAAAAAGTTATGTAGAACATCTCAAGCATCTAGAGGAAGTGTTCAAGCAGCTTATCAAATCAGGGTTGAAGCTGAAACCAGCCAAGTGTCATCTACTCAAACCTGAGGTTCAGTACTTGGGACATATTGTCAGCGCTGAGGGTATAACGCCAGACCCGGAGAAGATACGTGCTGTTCAGGATTGGCCCATGCCCCAGACGGTGAAGGATATACAGAGTTTCCTAGGTTTCATGGGCTATTACAGACAGTTTGTGGAAGGTTTCGCTAGAGTGGCTGCTCCGCTGCAGGAATTACTGTGTGGCAATTCCGGGCAGGAGAGAAGGAGTTCGTCTTCAATTACCTGGGGTAAAGATCAGCAACGTTCTTTTGAATTACTTAAGGCCGCTATGGTAACTGCTCCTCTACTTGCTTACCCATATTATGAAAAACCTTTCCAAGTTTATACTGATGCAAGTCACCATGGGCTGGGAGCTGTACTATTGCAGGTGCAGGAAGGCCGGAAACGAGTCATAGCTTACGCCAGTCGAGGCCTACGTAAGACAGAGCGAAACAGTGAAAATTACAGTACGTTTAAGTTGGAATTACTTGCTCTCATTTGGGCCATCACTGAGAAGTTCAAAAATGACCTGGCCGCTACCCCATTCGTTATTATGACCGACAATTACCCTTTGGCTCATCTGTCCACTGCGTGATTGGGAGCACTCAAACAACGTTGGGTATCCCGCTTGGCCAACTATCGATACACAGTAGCTTACCAGAGTGGAAAAGCAAATGGAAATGCCGATGCCTTATCCCGTTTACCCATCGCCGATCTTCCGGAAGAGGAGAAAGATCATGCTGAGGAAGTAGAAACCCCGGTCTTCCAGCCCTGGAACAATGGAGGGGTTGTAACTTCTGAACCAGTCTATGATAAAGCCCTCGCACCACCTGAATGTCCCCATCCTGCTTTACCCACAGTGGATTGGAAACAAATTCAGAAGGAGAGCCCAATTTTGAACAAGCTCATAGACCTTGTCCTGCAGAAACGCTCTCTGAACAAGGCACAGCGAGAAGAAGCCGATCCGGAACTGGTGAAGCTGCTGAGACACAGAGACCGCATCTGAGTAAAGCAAGGCCTTATCTTATGAATCAGCATTGACCCCGGCACCCATCAAACCATCACGCAAGTAATAGTCCCAAGACAGCATGCCACCCTGCTTGAGGCCTATCACGATAGGTCTGGACACTTTGGAACCCAAAAGACCAAGACAGTGTTACGGAAAAGATACTTCTGGGTCGGGATGAGGGAGGATATAGAGAAATGGTGCTGTGACTGCATACCTTGCAACCTCAAAAGACATCAGACAACAGTCAAAAAGACCTCTTGCATTCCATTACAAGCCGATGCCCCTTGGAGATCATTGCCCTAGACCACATAAATTCGAATTCAGCAATACGGGATACCAGTACATGCTAACCATGATGGATCATTATAGCAAGTTTCTTGTCGTTGTTCCTGCAATAGTTAACTGCAAAAACTACAGCCGATCTCTTCTTGAAACATTTTGTAAGACCCTATGGATACCCTGACCGAATCCTGACAGACCAGGGCCCAGCCTTTGAATCACAGCTGTTCCATGAACTGTGCTCTCTATACGGCTGCCTAAAAGTAAGGACAACGGCCTACCACCCACAGGGGAATGGGTTATGTGAAAGAGCAAACCGGACCATCATTGGAATGCTTCAGAGTCTGTCTTCGGAGAAGCTTACTCAGTGGCCTGCCCTTCTCCCTGAACTTACCTACTTATATAATAACACGGAACACTGTTCCACCGGGTTCACACCCTATTACCTAATGTTCGGCAGACAGGGTAAGTTGCCTAAAGATTTGGAATTGAACCCCTTTATAATTGACCCAGTAGATCCCTGAGTTGATTGGGTATGGGAGCACCAGCAGCGAATCAAAATAGCTAGACGGATTGTAGAGCAGAGGATGGAGGCCACCCACCAACGGCAGGGGAGAGCTTATAACGCCAATGCTCGACCTCTTCCTTTATGAAGGTGACAAGGTCTGGTTGAAAAAAACCCACCGCTCTAGCAAACTGGATAACATGTGGGAGGATGCTCCATACATCGCGGTCAGTGTTCCAACCGGTAATAACTTTACCTATCAGATCCGTCGTGGTCAAGAAGGACCAGTCAGAATTGTATCCCGCGATCGACTAAAACCTTGCACTATGGAAGTCCCAAGGACAGGGGAGGACTTGGTTTTGACAGAAGGGCTAACCACCCCAGGGGATATTCCTTTACATGATCCCATGGCTTCTATTATTCATGGGCAGTACCAGTCTGCCAAGCTCAATAAGAACCATGGGCCCAGAACCCATAATGGGAAGAACCCTTGAATGCAATGACTCCTCCTGTGTGGAGAATGATCATGATGAGGGTGAGGTATCTACCCTGGCAAATAGAAGGTCAAAACGAAGCACTAGAGGCATATTACCTCTACGATACCGTGATTGAGATATCTTGAAATGTACCTGTAATTATGAGGCTTGTATATGTACACACGAGTGACCCAAATGTAAATTCATAGGATGCGTGAGGACACGCATGGTTCAAGAGGGGAAACATGTAATAACCTGTGTATTATAGTAAGTTTATTTGGTAATCTGGAGATATTCCTGAGTTAACTAGTGAAATATATATATATTTGTGTGAGAAAATAAACTTTAATGACTGATAGAGTGTAGGAAGCTCTCACTGACTGGACTGGTAGCACCATTAGACACAGTGGGCGCATGAAAATGGGATCTTTCTCATGCCCAGGGATAGAGTCAACGGCCTGGTAACGTGCTGATGGCGGGACACATCCGTGGACCCCTGGAATAGGTGATAAAAGGGGGGTATCCCTTGGACCGTTAGAGAGTAGCCTAGGGTATAAAAGGGGGGCATGCCTTGGACCGTTAGAGAGTAGCCTGGGGTACCTGCACGAGAGAGAGGTGGCGCAGCTTGGCGGCGTGAACTGGCTCCAAATTGCGGGAAGATGGAGGAGTTCGTCAGGGACAGTGAGTACTCAGCCTTAACCGATCCCAGTCTGACCCCGGCGGCTATCCACCCGGAGAAGACAGTGGGGAAGAGTGTTGAGTGGCTGCCAAAGGGACGTACCGGCTTTGCTGTCCAGGAGCACTGGGCGGAGGTGCCGCTGAGTCATAGAACGGCCGGAGGTGGTCTGGAGGCGGGCCGGGAGGCGGAACAGAGGCGCGGCTTACAGGCAGCAGCCAAGCCGGGAGGCAGATCGGAAGCAGGCCGGAAGGCGGAGTCCACACTGAGTGACAGGGGTGACGCTCCTTCCCACCTCGGGCGGGAGATGGCTCCGGGGCTGTCTCCCTTACCGCGGCCACACCAGGAGGCGGGCGGACAGGCGGAGACGGCTGATAGCATCTATGATAACACGTAGGTGAACCTCCTTTCTCCCTTCTCAGTGAGCTTCAGTGACAGCAGCAGTTTCCCAGCCAGAGTTTCAAACTAATAGGACACAGCTGGCGAAGAGCCTTCATCAGTGATCCCAGACACAGCCTTGACCTAAAGCCAATTCAGGGATATCCCGAGCCGCAGAGCCACATTATGAGGGGAGATCTCCTTCACTCCCTGATCTATTCTCTCTGCCGAAAACTAAATACAGTTTTAAAGTCAGCTATAGAAGATACTTAGCTTGCCTACACTGGAATAAGAGGAGATTATAGTGAAATATCATCCAGTGACTGATAAGGCTAATATACACAGTTAATGTATAAAGGCAGAGTAAGCGTAAGAAATAGCCGGGAAGTAAGTGTGGATAAATTGAATTGTGATAGCAACTAACACTTACAATTATCAGCTCCCTGCAACTTTCAGCATTTATCCAGCACCTGCTGGGAGGAGATACAGTGATCCTTTTGCAACACTGAGTATTACCTCTTAAAAACTATATGAGTAATGTATACTTCTACGTTAAAAAAGCAGTGCTACCAGAGATGAGGACATTTCAGGGCTGTTATCACACAGTGGCAACCGATAAGAGTAGAGTCTGCTAAAAGCAAGGAATTAGCTTAATCTCCTGTGTTATCTGCCCAAATAGTTTATTGTTCATTAACTTAGTTGTGCCACAACTAAATTGGGATTGGAGTGAACAGAAACTGTGGGCACCTTCTTCATAGTATACCTACCCAGGACGTTGACTAGTTTCATCTCAGCAAACTTCCTCATGAAAGTTACCACAAGCAAAAAGGGATCGAAGTGTCCAATGTTTGTTCGTCAGTTATGCCTCCGGGAGAAATATCCGATTACAGGAAAACCCAGTTCAGCCAAAATATTTGCGTTAATAGCAGACAGGTGTCCCCACGTCCCCGTAGATTAACTCTTCGATACTAAGGGCCACAGAACTCAGTGATTTCTTGGATTTAGTCAGGCTCAATTCACACTTCGGAATACAAAGATCGATATCCTTCACTTCGTAAGGAGATCTCCAGAGAGTTTAGGCAGCATTATTCCTCCCGCTACAGTAAAAAGCAACACTCTTAGTTTGCTGCCCTTAAGGCTACTGGTTAATAGAGACTTCATGTGCACCACCGTAATGGCCATTTAAAATAACTAAACTGCGCAGTATACTTGACAAAGGGAGTTTAATAGTATTTGCTATAGCAAACGGTAGCGCTACAATTGTAATTACAGGTTGAGTATCCCTTATCCAAAATGCTTGGGACCAGAGGTATTTTGGATATCGGATTTTTCCATATTTTGGAATAATTGCATACCATAATGAGATATCATGGCAATGGGACCTAAATCTAAGCACAGAATGCATTTATGTTTTATATGCACCTTATACACACAGCCTGAAGGTCATTTTAGCCAATATTTTTTATAACTTTGTGCATTAAACAAAGTGTGTCTACATTCACACAATTCATTTATGTTTCATATACACCTTATATACACAGTCTGAAGGTCATTTAATACAATATTTTTAATAACTGTGTGTATTAAACAAAGTTTGTCTACATTGAGCCATCAAAAAACAAAAGTTTCACTATCTCACTCTCGCTCAAAAAAGTCCGTATTTCGGAATATTACGTATTTCGGATATTTGGATATGGGATACTCAACCTGTACTGGTGTATCTTATTTCATGTAATATTGTTACAGACAAAAATGCTAAATTGTTAACTGTATCCAGCTGACCTTATTTACTCTGGTAAGTGTGTTAACTTCAACCTACTGTAGTAGCATTTTATTTTCCAGTAGAAAGCCGAGATCTGCTGGGGCTGAAAAATAAACCTATTTTGATTTCTTGTTTATTCCATTCAGTTGTTGCTAAATTGTAATAAGTAAAGGTAGCGAATAACAGGAATAAATTCATCTTCACCTTGCTGTTAAGAAAAGGAAGATCCAGAAAAGAAAAGTTTGGTATTTTACAATATGCTGGCCTTCTAAAGAGCACAGAGGAAAAGAAAATAGGCTTTTTTTTCCCTGTTTTTTTTCTTCCCTCTGTCTCTCTTGCTGCCTCCATCTCCCACTGTCTCGGTCCCTTCGTCTCCCACCGTCTCTCTCGCTCCTTCCTTCTCCCTCTCTCTCTCCCTTCGTCTCCCACTGTCTCATTTCCTCTGGCTCAAACTGTCTCTCTCTCTCTCTCCTTCCTTCTCCCTATGTCTCTCTCTCTCACTCCTTCCTTCTCCCTCTGTCTCTCTCTCCAGCTCCCTTCATCGCCCACTGTCTATCTCTCGCTCCCTCTGTCTCCCATTGTCTCACGCTCCCTCCGTCTCCCACTGTCTCTCTCCCTCCTTCCATCTCCCACTGTCTCACGCTCCTTCCAACATATCGCCTACATCGCTCAGTGTGTAAGCACAATATGTGGATGACCGTGGGATATGCAACGTTGTCAGGTTTAATTTGCTGCACATCAAACCTGACGATATTGCTAGCATCCTGTAGTATGTAAATAAAGACAGAACATGATGGTTCCGGCCTTCTTTAAAGTCACCCAACTGTGAATTGGCAATCCAGGCTGACAGGGATTCGTTCCAATGTCTGAACAAATCCCTGTTGCTCCATTGTGTACCCAGATTAACACTGACCTAGGGTTTTTCTGCACACATTCTCTAAATGGCAGATAAGAGCAGGATGGGAATCTAGGGGTTACAGTATATGGCAAAATACTAAGCCTGCACAATCAGGGTGAATGTAATAAATGACCAGATAACAGAGAAGCCCCAGAATTGTGAATACTTACACATTAACCAAATGCATTCAATGCTATTGGTTAAACAGGTGTTCTCAAGTAATCTACCATCTGGATGTGATAAAATGGCAATGGGGTGATCCTATGGACTGGTATTGTGGCTCTAAGTAGTATGGCACTTGCCAATAATGTAACCCAACATTACAGTAAGTATCATCACTGCAGGGCAAGTGTCCGAGCATCTGGTATTGTCCATACACAATAGGCATCATAGCAGTACAATGGGGTTGGGGTGAAATGGCGGCGGTCAGAATACTGCCTGCGGCATCCCAACAGGGGGAACGTACATATACTTACCTTCCCCCTATGGCCTCCTGACCATAACTCTCCCTTCCCTCAGAATATCCTATCCTCCCCCTTCCCCCCACCGCAGCCTAAACGTAACACCCCCTTCCCCCCGGGTGCAGTTTGTGTCTCAGGCGGCCCTGCAGATGATTGGAGGAGATCTTGGTGCTGGTGTTGTGTACCTTGCCAGGATGCTGGCGCACCGCGTTATGTCAGGAATCCGGCGGCTGCACTTTTCCTATACAGTGGATACACTATCCTTGCACAGTGGCAGTCCTAGCAGTGCCCTGGATGTACTGTCCTTGCACTATGGTGGTTCTAGCTTGTACAATGTACACTGACCCTGCATGGTGAAGTTCCTAGCAGAGGCCTGCAATCACATACCTGTACCGCTCCCCCCCCCCCCCTGCAATCACATATTCGCAAATAGCTCCAAACACCCCCCTCCCCCCCACCCCAGCACAGATCACAGCTCTGGGCTGGCACACGCACTCTGTGCACAACTGGTCACAGCTCCAGGTCCAGCTGGAATCTGCAACCCCCACCCCCAGCACACACGTGGTCACAGCTCCAGTTGACACGCGCACCCCTTCCTCCAGGTCATAGCTCAGACTGACACCGGCACCCCACCACCACCACCACCCCACCCTGCACATGGTCAGAGCTCCAGGTGACATCCGCACCCCCCCTCTCTGCATAGGTCACATAAGATGATACCCGTATCCCACTTGCCCGCGTCCCTGTATGGCTCATAGCTCCGGGTGAACCCCCCCCCCCCTGCACAGGGTGATTACAGCAACTGTTGATTACATCTCAGGCAGACACCACAGGCCAGTGCCGTAACTAGGAATTTTAGCGCTGTGTGCAAGAAATAGCATTGGCGCCCCCCCTTATGTAAAATACAGGCAGTGCGCGCCGCGAGCTCGTGCAATTTTTTTAGGGGCATGGCTTCATGGGGAAGGGGTGTGGCCACAAAATAATACCAATTCATACTATGGTGCACAGTAGTCTCCATTATTCAAATTACGCCACACAGTAGCGCCACTACACCAGGTAGAGCCCCTTTTACACTTTACGGCAGATGGTCCCCCTTTTTACACATTACGGCAGACAGACAGATAGACAGACAGATAGATAGATAGATAGATAGATAGATAGATAGATAGATAGATAGATACTTACCATCTCTCCCCGCTTGCTCAGGCAGTCAGGCTCCTCGGTGCTGGCAGATCCCGGGCAGGGGAGAAGGAAGAGGAGGGAGGGGGACTGGAGCTGCAGCAGCGCTATGTAATTGGTAGAGGCGCCGCTGCAGCTGGCCCTCTGCTTCCGCATTGGTTGCCCGCCGCCGCTGTGAATGCTAGGATGAGGGAAGCACATCCCAGCATTCACAGCAGCGCTGGCCAGCCAATGCGGAAGGAGAGGGACTGCTGCAGCGGCACCGCTACCAATAACATAGCGCTGCTGTGGCTCCAGTCCCCTTCTCTCTCCTCCTCCTCTGGGTCCTCCCCTGACGATGCTCACCTTCTTTTTCTACTCCGGCGGTGCACACAGCACAGGCAGCTTGTAATGAGTCAATTTGACTCATTACAAGCCGTTGACATAGTTGCTGGCCGTGCGCCCTCAGGGCGACTGCGCTGTGTGCCAGGCACACCTGGCACACACATAGTTATGGCTTTGCCGCAGGCCCTCCCCCCGCAAAAGCCACAGCTCAGATCCTCCTGCTGACAACCGTAACCTCCACTCCCTAAGTGCAGATCACAGCTCCTGCTGCCATTGTCCAGGTCATGTGATGTGGCCATACATTTGCATTTACATGATGGAGGAGCCGGATGACCTATCGCGGGTCAGGCATACACACAGAACGATGCAACAATATATTGGTCATCGTCTGTGCTGCAGAGCCGACGTGATATGTTTGTGAACGACGGTGTTCAGAGACATATCGTTTGTACACACCCACCGTTCAGTAGACGATATATCGGCCAGTGTGTACCCAGCATTCAGTTACACAGTGGGGATCGAAAGTTTGGGCACCCCAGGCAAAAATTAATTTTAATGTGCAAAAAGAAGCCAAGGAAAGATGGAAAAATCTCCAAAAGGCATCAAATTACAGATTAGACATTCTTATAACATGTCAAAAAAAGTTTGATTTTATTTCCATCATTTACACTGTCAAAAGACCAGAAAACAAAAAATGGCATCTGCAAAAGTTTGGGCACCCTGCAGAGTTAATACCTTGTACTGCCCCCTTTGGCAAATATCACAGCTTGTAAACACTTTTTGTAGCCAGCCAAGAGTCTTTCAATTCTTGTTTGAGGTATCTTCGCCCATTCTTCCTTACAAAAGTCTTCCAGTTCTTTGAGATTCCTGGGCTGTCTGTGACGCACTGCTCTTTTAAGGTCTATCCATAGATTTTCAATTATGTTGAGGTCAGGAGATTGTGAAGGCCATGGCAAAACCTTCAGTTTACACCTCTTGATGTAATCCACCGTGGATTTTGAGGTGTGTTTAGGATCATTATCCATTTGTAGAAGCCAGCCTCTCTTTAACTTCAGCTTTTTCACAGATGGCATCAAGTTAGCGTCCAAAATTTGCTGGAATCTTATTGAATCCATTTTTCCTTCTACTCGTGAAATGTTCCCTGTGCCACTGGCTGCAATAAAACCCCAAAGCACGATTGATCCACCCCCATGCTTAACAGTTGGACAGAGGTTCTTTTCATTAAATTGTGTGCCCTTCCTTCTCCAAACGTACCTTTGCTCATTCCGGCCAAAAAGTTCTATTTTAACCTCATCGGTCCACAGAACTTTATTCCAAAATGCATCAGGCTTGTCTATATGTTCATTTGCATACTTCAAACGCTGATTTTTGTGGTGAGGACGTAGAAGAGGTTTTCTTCTGATGACTCTTCCATGAAGACCATATTTGTACAAGTATCTCTTTATAGTGGAATAGTGTACCACAACTCCAGTGTCTGCCAGATCTTCCTGGAGGGATCGTGCAGTCAAACGTGGATTTTGACTTGCTTTTCTCACAATCCTGCGAGCTGTTCTGTCTGATATTTTTCTTGGTCTTCCAGATCTTGCTTTAACTTCCACTGTTCCTGATGACTGCCATTTCTTAATTACATTCCGAACAGAGGATATGGGCATCTGATAATGCTTTGCTATCTTCTTATAGCCTTCTCCTGCTTTGTGAGCGTCAACTATTCTCAGTTTCAGTGTTCTACACAACTGCTTAGAGGAACCCATGGTGCTGATTGTTGGAGCAAGGTCAGATGAGTCTGGGCTTTTAAAACCTTTGAGATTGACATCACCTGGTCTTTCCAGATGATGATTGAGAACAATCCATGACACTGCCAGGTCTCATCTGTCCAAAGGGGGCAGTACAAGGTATTAACTCTGCAGGGTGCCCAAACTTTTGCAGACGCCATTTTTTGTTTTCTGTTCTTTTGATAGTGTAAATGATGGAAATAATGTTAGAAGAATGTCTAATCTGTAATTTGATGCCTTTTGGAGATTTTTCCATCTTTCCTTGGCTTCTTTTTGCACATTAAAATGAATTTTTGCCTGGGGTGCCCAAACTTTCGATCCCCACTGTATGTTGAGGGACAGAATACAAAGCGTTAGAAATATCTTCTTTGTATTATTCTAATCATTTTTATAGTATAAACTCTATGACAGGTAAGGCACTGCCTATCTTTTCCACACATCTCTGGTCAAAACTCACCAAATATCCAGGAGTTTATACTGCTGCACCTTTGTATAATGCTCGTATGAACCCTCTGGCTGTAGTACTAGCCAGCGTCTCCTGAGTCATTTACCTCACAGTACATCAGAGCCAGATTAAGGTGGGGGGGAGGATGGGCACAGGGCGTGAGTACCCCGGGCCCAATTTCTCCATGGGCCCCCTGGCTGGAGCTGCTCCGACACAGCTCTTGCGCCAGCAGTAGCACCCCCAGCAGTAGCGTAGTTGACTCACTGCTGTTGAAGACAGTAGATTGAATTAATCTGCTTCGCGCAGCCAGAGAGGACTCTCCGGAGTCTGCTCCTGTTGCATGCATGTCGGCGACTGGGAAGGCCAGGCACCTGCACGGGTTACTGTGCGGACGCCTGCACCTGTTCATGAGAGCAGAATGCAGCGAAAGCTGTAATGTGTGGGGTCGGCTCGGGGAGGCTTGTGTGTGCCGCCTGGGGGCCAGGGGCGGTTTGGCCAACTGGAGTCTTAGGGACAGTTGGGTAAATGTATAAAGCAGTGATAAGAGTGGAGAAGTGAGCCAGTGGAGAAGTTGCCCATGTTAACCAATCACCATTGAAGTAACATTTATAATTCGCATACTTTCAAATTATACAGAGCAGCTGATTGATTGCCATGGGCAACTTCTCCACTGGCTCACTTATCACTGTTTCATACATTTACCCCAGTTGCACTGGGTCAGGACATGGCAGTGTAACGCGCTCCCCTCAGACTCATTACTGCTGTGATCGGAGCTCAGCTCCTGACAAGCAGTATTGGAAGCTTTCTTCTCACTTTACAATCAGCAGGGGCGGGCTGGTTCATGCTGCTGTGTGGAGGTGGGTGTGGTATGGAAGGTCAACCACACATAGGTCGACAGTGTCTAGGTCGACCAGTATTTGTTGACAGCAACTAGGTCGACAGGGATTCTAGGTCGACAGGGTTTCTAGGTCAACAGGTCTAAAGGTCGACATGAGTTTTATCAAACATTTTGGTGTCGTTTTCTCCATACAGTGACCGGGAACCCCAATTAGTGCACCGTCTCCCCTCGCATGGCTTGCTTTGCTCGTTACTATTCCCAATCGTAGTCCATGTGGATTGTTAAGTATGAAAAAGTTTTTTTTTAAACTGTGAAAAACTCATGTCGACCTTTTGACCTGTCAACCTAAAACATGTCGACCTAGAGACCCAGTTGACCTAGAAAGCCTGTCAACCTAGTTACTGTCGATGACTAGTGGTCGACCTAGACATTGTCAACCTAAGTGTGGTCGACCTAGAGACCGGATACTGTGGAGGTCGCGCTTCACTTGGCAAGATGTCGAAGACTGCAGCCGGGAGATCTGTAAATAATGCTCCCAGGGTCACAGCAGCGGGTGGTCCCTGATTTCATAGTTACTGCTGCCTTAGCCAGCCACTTTGCCAAGTAGTACTGTGGTTTACAGTGGCTAGCCCCTCCCCTGTGTCAAAGTCGAAAAATATAGCGACCTATGATGCCTTGTACTAACCCCATGCGCTTGCCCGCTGCACGTGCACATTCTATCCCGTGCGTGCGCATATTCGCAGTTGCGTGACGGCGCCTCCACGGTCGTGCGCTCAGGCGCGTGATATGCGCATTTTCGGTAGAGTTTGTGTGCGTCTGGCGGGCGACTCGATCGTTACATAGTTAATCTAAATAGTGTATTTTATAGGTTATGGTCCCCTTAATAATATCTGTAAGTATGATTAGTGTAACTGGTTCAGGGACAAAGGAATTCCTCTTTGCATGATACGAAGGGTCAGACAGGGTCTGAGCGGTGGTGTTTAGTACCTAACCGAAGAGTATTTTATTAGAAACATTCCGGTGTTGGTTAGGAAGAGATCGGTCGCTCCAGCGTATAGTTATGTTTAAAAGAAGTTTATGGACATTTACAGTATTTGCAGTTTAATTACACATGCAGGGGGAATCCAGAGGATACCTCTCACCTGAGCAGTTTGAAATAGTCACAGCCCACCTGTTCAAACAAACCTATGACCTTTGGTTATAATGCGAAGACAGATTCCTGTGTCCAATGAACAATAAGATTGTAGGGCCCTTTGTAGTGTACTATACTTTGTGTATATAAGAACAGCCAGCCTGGGCCAGCTCAGTCTTCTCTCCACAAAGGTTTTCATCATTGACTAACTAGAGAGCTGGTTTCCAGGACTGCACTAGCGATCATTCCCCACGTGTGTAAGTTCTCTGTAACCAACTTATTCTCTGTCTGTATTTGCCATACTCTCTCTCTCTCACTGTTATTGTTTAGGATTAAGACGCTATTGTATATTTATGTCTAGTATTCTGTTTAGGTGTTTTATGTTAGTGCTGTAGTGTATAAGCTGTTAACTGTATTTTCCCTTTTTACATAGCTAAATCTCGTTAGTAAAGGTGTTGGAACCTCAGCAAGGTGTCTGTGTTTCTCTAGCTAGTACAAAGGGTTTCTGAGTATCTCAATCACTCAAACAGCTTGCTTAAATATCCAGGTTAACCAGTGGTATATCATTACAGTATCTCAATACTAAGACTTACAGTATAATCATACTCTGTGTTTAAGGTTTAAAAGGTTATTATCTGTGTGTACGCTCGCTGTGTGTATTCCGTACACTCAGCGCAGCGTTTGTACGTAACTTGCGTGCCACGTGCGAGGTCTTTGTATGCAAATAGCGTACCGAGTGCGTAGCACGTGCACGTGGTTTAGCGGCCATTACGGCTTGAAGGTATTAGTAAATAGCTTGTGTTAAAAGGTAGAAAATTGACTCTATCAATTGGGGGCAAGTCCGGTCCACCTCATATCCGCAGTCAGGCGAAAACACGCAGACTTTATCGATCAGCAAAGGGCGGAAGGTGGTATCTTGTAGTGCTGATCAGATGAGCGTCTGCGTCTGATTCTCTTGGTTTGTAGGGATGCTGGTGAAATCCGAAGAAGGTAAGAACATTAAGCTATTGTCTTTTTAAATCTGGTTTTAATTTCTATTTGGTGCCAACTGCACACGCAGATTGGATTGCTTGTCTGTTTAAGTAGGTTTAAAAGTATTTTTAATCGCTCTGCATAGCTTGATAGTTTTATTTTTAACCCAGGCTTAAAAAAATAATAATAATAACTTCAGGGGCTTGAATGATGATTTTCCTTGTGACAAAAGAAGCCGCATGGTCTGTCCTCCATTTTGTGTAACCCTCATGGATGTGGAAGGGGGAGGAGCAGCGGCCATTTTGGGAAGGTCAAAAAAAAATAATTCTGAATGGCTGATTTTCAGTTGACTCGGGAATAATCAGCCATCCATTGTCAAAAAGAAATCACCATTTAATGAGTTTTCAATGCATTTATTTAATCCATATCATAATCAATCATAAATAGTTCAGATAGGGTTTAATGTAAGTAAATAGTAAAATTAATATTTGATGTAAGAACGACACACAGAAATAAAACAAAGTTGTTGTTTTTTTTCTCTTTCTCCCTTCAAGAATCTGTTTTAACTCTGCTACTTGTGAGATGGGCCATTGAGATGCAAATTAACCTGTGTAACTGGTGATACTTCTCAACTGGGTTTTTTTTCTCTCCCAGCAGTGAAAGAAATCGCCTTCACAGATAGTTAAAAGCACATTCATATGCAAATTAGAAGCACTGAATAAGGTCTCATAGATGTAATAGTGATTAGTACATAGATGTAAATATTATATGTGTGTGACATCAATGTATGTTATTAGATTAATTTAGAATTGCATTTTCATATGTGTATTTTCACATCTCGCCTTCCTGTTTGCCATTTATCATTGATAACGTGCTGAGAAAGATTTGTTGCTATTGGTAGTTAAAAGTAAAATTAATACGTAAGGGAGTAATGTGTAAAACACGCACACGGCTTTGCCTAAGATACAAGGGAGGGCTGTGTGTTGCTCGGTAAATGATTACAGTTAAATATCATTTGCATTGATAGAAACGTGTTACTTGTGTTACTGTGGACGTGTCTGGCCTGTGTACACGTGTCCCTAACAAAGGGCGGGACAAGCGTACGCGACGCAAGGGCTTACACACGTAGCGTATATTACGCAACGGAGCGTATGGGTACGCCCACGTAATACAAATCACACGATAGTATTGTTTTAGTAGGCGATACGGAAGCAACGCGATAATAGCGCAAGTTAATCTCAGTGTCCAAAATTCAAAATCCTTCTCTAGTTGCAACTCCTCTGGGACTAGCCTGTGATACTGCATGAAAGGAATTTTCTGTACAGAAAAGAAAGTAAAGAGTATATGAGGTGAAAGAGTGTGTGCATATATATAAGTTTCTCATTTTTGTTGGAACCCCCGGAAGTCGAGTTCTCGTGAGGTACATCCGTGAAAGTGACAGCGCGTGGTGGCTTGGGAGGCATCCCTTGTTAAATATTGAAATAAGAGCATTAGAGTATAGCAGATTAGGAGGTCTACTGTAGACACAGACCAGGAGGTCACGGACCAGGAGATCCAGAGACAGACCAGGAGGTCTAGGTGCAGCAGACTAGGAAGTCCGCTATAAGATAAAGTCAAGAAGCACAACCCCAGGAGGGTTGGTGCGGTACCCATATAGGCCATTAAGCTCTGGCTGAAGGAATTTG